>NW_022280174.1:138370-163641 GCF_004355925.1 Anarrhichthys ocellatus
CACACACACACACACACACACACACACACACACACACACACACACACGGACTCCAGGTGATGCCGATCATCAGTGTCACAGCACTCTGTCTTCTGACCGAGCATCAATCAGTGACGCGGTGTCACAGGTGGGGGGAGGCTACTGTTGTCAACACGATGTGGCCTCGTCTGTATTCAGGTCTCAGGAGAACTGTGTTGGTGTTACAGGAGCCTGGGCCAGACTCCCCTATCTCAGCGGAGGGGCGAGTCGGGGAGGATCTCGAGGAATTTGTCGAGTTGCAGTGACACGGTTGGCTGGAAGGGGGGGGGGGAGGTGGGAGTTCATATCCAGTCAACAAACCAAGACCAGTCAGTCCCTGAACCTCCGCAATGCCCCCCGAACACAACACAAGTGATGAAACCGACTATGGAGCAGCTTCTGCTCAGCGTGGATCTCCCTGACAGATAGCCGAGACCAATAGAAGAGTTCTCAGAAGGCCCTGATGCTACTTTAGTACCTCTGTAAGGTCAAGGGACGCTCTCCTCCTCACATCCCTTCCCATTTCCCTGGAGACAGGGCTGAGGCCCGACAGCTATGAGCCGCTTCAGAGCTCCAGGCACGTAAACACTGTTACCACGCCAACCATGCAGCCTGTGTCCGATCCAAACAGAACCTCAAGTCCTGTTCACATAAACGTTGAGAACAACTGTTGCTCCTCTCAAGTGAAATAACATTATTCTAGTGATGAGGACGGTGAAAAATACAGCTAGAATTGCCACAGGACAGAGGAAGTCTTCCCGTGTCCAAATGTTAAACCACCCGTCCTGTTGACTGTAAAGGCCTCAGTCTACTTCAGAAGAGCTCCAATCCTCCGACAGCGTCTGAAAACGCAAACACACTTCCTCGTTCATTTGAACGGAGTCATTGGTGTTAAGGACTGAAATGTAAGAAGAAGGAATACACAAGAAACGACAAACTGGAACACTAAAGCTTCCGATGCACAGGAGAGGGACAAGGACCCCCCCCCACACACACACACACATCCATCCTCAGCCGACAGACACACCCACACCACGTCTCCTCCTCGGCTTCATCTGCAAACAAGCAAGAATGTAGTGACGTCCTGAAACCTCCTCCGTCACATACGGAACACGAGAGCTTTGGGTTATTGTAAAATCAGTATGAAAAATAAAAATGAAAAAAAACCAATATAAACCACGACAATAATAAGTCATTGTAAGAATATGCAGGATTTTGCCAATCGTTTCTCTTTAAGTTAAACTGAGTGCCCCCCCCCCCCCCCTCACTCTTCTTCATCTGTGCAGTGTTATCTGCCCCTGGACTGTAATATTTAGTGTCATTCCAGGAAGTGGCTGTGCTAAATGTTACAGCATTTTGTCACATTGCTTTCTTTTATAGATTAAATGAAGACTACAAAACTAACAACGTATACTGCAGCTCTCACAACCACCGCCTCCAGCCCAGCTCTATTTGTGGAATCAACTACAACTACTACTACTACAGTGAGTCTGTGCTGCTGTATGTGATCTCATTACAGGTTCAGAGGCCTGGATCACCCCAGCATGTGTGACGGAAACCTTTTGAGACTAAACTGATTTATTTCAGCTGAATAGCCGCAAAGTAAATCTGCACAAAGCTTTTCTGTAAATCAACTGTGGTGAATTTCTGACATCAATTTAAACCGTGTTGGCAGTTCTGACTTCAGAGGGAACAGAGAGCCAAAGAGTCAGACATCGGGTCAGGCTATCGCGTTAGCTATCGCGTTAGCTCCCTCACAAAGAGACAGTCTGCAGACAAGATGGTACAAATTGGTCTCTTGGGTAAACTGTGTTAACTTGCATCTAGCTGGCTATGCGAACTGGTTAGAAGTTAGCCCGCTGTGGCTCGCTAACTAGCCGCGCGAGTGGTCACCGCGCTGCCTAGCTTGTTTCTGGAAAGACATTTCTCTTTGCCGCTTTAATACGCTTCAAATGAAATGCTTGCCGGATTTTCTAACAGCATCTTAAAACCCCTTTTTCCCACGGCACACCTTTAATCCGACAATCATGCTCACTTAATGCAGCGGTTGGCTAAATGTGAAGAGTTGTAAAAGCGACCTCTTTTTTTATTCCCTTAACTGCTTCCATCTAAACAGAAGCTTAGAAAGGTGTGTTCAGACGGGACGGGACGTGCAAAGTCAGTGGAAAGTCTTGAGTGGGCATAAATAAGATTTCACCCACAGCAAGTGCAGGAGATCAGGTATGTGGCTCAAATTCACCTGAATGACGTAATGCGAAAAGTCCCTTTGCATCCCGTCTGAACACATCTTAAGAAAGTGAGCGTGGAGGCTGAGGAGGATGACGGATGGAGCCTCACCGAATGGGCCTTCATCAATAAATAGAGATGATGCTTCCTACAGTGTGTGACTCGAGCACACTGAAAATGTGTGTGTGTGTGTGTGTGTGTGTAGGTAAATAATTCCAGTTTGGACCTAAAATGAGATCAACAAAGACAGACGCAGCCTGACGAGAATTTGGCCAAAAGGCTGAAATCTCTTTTAACCTGTTCCTCCCCAAAAACCTAATCTTCATCTGCCCCCCCCCCCCCCCAGTCCGTTTTCTTTCTGTCCTGTTAGCCTTGGCGTCTGTCCCTCCCTCACAGCTTTCCTCTCTCGGTTGTTTGATGGGTGCCCCAAATGAACCTTGTAAAGTTTCAATCTGTTTACTAATCTAAACACTAACAGGTTACTCCTCTGTTGGGCCAACCGTCACTCAGGGAGTCTGGGTAACAGGGTGTTTCTGGGGGAACGGTGCGGTGAGGGAGTGACAGAGATCATGGGAGGGACCACAGAAAGGGAGAATTCAGTGGAAATGGTGGAGGGGGGTGGTGATGGGGGGGGGGGGGGGGGCAAGGGGGTCTCTTAACAGCAGCCCCCTCCAGACTGCCGGATGGGGGTGCTCTCGATCTTTAGGTTGGGCTTGTCTCCGCCGGCCGTGGCCCCGGGGCCCATGCGCTTCTTGATCTCCGCGGCCATGGTCATGAAGGCCTGCTCCACGTTGGTGGCGTTCTTGGCGCTCGTCTCCAGGAAGGGGATGGCCAAGGAGTCGGCGAACTCCTGCCAACGAAAAGAAGCTTGTAGTTAAAGTGTGCATTAAAAACAGAGAGGGGAGAGTCTCTGTCAGACCGACAACAGACGCACGCAGTTACAGATTCACACAGCTACAGACGCGCACAGTTACAGAAGCGCGCAGTTACAGACGCACAGTTACAGACGCACTACTGTGGAGGACTGCCAGCACACACGTGTAGTTGATGCTCTTGTGGGGTTTTTCTGTTTACTATTAAGAGACACTACAGGCAGAAACATTGTGGTGAAAAAAAGCATCCAAAACACTCATTTAGGTGTTTATTTCACTACTTTGTCTCTTTGCGCCTGTAGACTTCTACTAAATTCACCAAAAGTTACCATTAGATAATGCCTCATTTCAAACATAACATTTGAGAAACCTTGTAAAGCAAAGGTATTGTCTTAATGTCGGTAATCAATTGGGGGGGAAGTGATTTTTTTTCCCTATTCACCTGAAATAGAATTTAACAATTCATGAGTGTTTTCTCAGACTGAGATTGAAATCTCAGTTATTACAGAGGGGTTTGTTCGTATATCATCCATAACCTGATTTATACAACATTCTATTACTAAAACATGGCGTAAATATATATTAAAGGTCTGTTGACAGTATTGTATGATTTATAGAGTGATGCAGAGAGATGCCCTCTGTAAAAACCCATTACACCAAGTTCAGATATGCGTTTCGGAAGTTTTGCAAATAAGCACATCTTTTATGCGATATGAAATGCCTCATTTACACATTTAAACATATTTTCAGAAAACTTCTAATACTATAAATACGTAATGTCTTAATGTAAGTAATCGACTGGGAAAGAGTCATTGTGATATCTATTCGTTCATTTCTTTACTGCATTCTCCTGTAGTGTCTCCCTTTAATTGAGAAAATAATGGACAGATGGCACGAACCCTTAACGGTCTAAATACCGTCGTCCTCGCTGGTCCAGTCTCACAGAAAGAATTGAATAGTTGAGAGCTTCCAAGCTTCATTCATTACGTTGACAGTCCAATTGTTTCACATTATAAGACCTCTAGTAGTGCAATGGGCATAATCCGTATTTTTCCTTGTGGGCTTTTAATGTGAAAGGTCAGCAGGAAGTGTCCACTCATGCAGCTTTACAGCAATCACAAAGATGGCAAAGTAGAAGCTAGTACATGTGTTAGAAAGGGAAACGTCTTTTCAGGAGTTTTCAGGAGACGATGAGTGTGTTAATGTACATAATGCTGAATTTATCATTAGAGATAGATAATTGCAATACCCGAAATGTTTTTCAGTGACTTATGGCTTATTAACTTATTAACCGATCAAAAGAATAGTCTAAAACGGGCTTCGCTCTGTAACAGAAAGACTGCTTCCTTGTTGTTAGGAAGCAGCCGTACCTTGGCTGTTGTGTAGTCCACTACTTTCTTGGTGGTCAGGTCACACTTGTTGCCCACCAGCAGCTTGTTGACATTTTCGCTGGCGTAGCGGTCGATTTCCTGAAGCCACTGCTTGACGTTGTTATAGGACTCCTGCGTGGTGACGAGAACGTGAGCGGGTCAGTTTACAGCGGTTTAACACCATGTGACTGTGCAGAGGGAATAGTAGTTTGCATTTCACAATCAATCAAAGGGTTTTCTTTTTAGTTTGTCTCATAAATGAAGTCGGACAAGATCATGACTTCTGCAGAAGTATTCTCCTAATTTAAAGGGACAGTTCACCCACAAATCAAAAACACACATTGTTCCTCTCACCTGTACTACTATTTACCAATATAGAGAGCAGCTGGTGCGAGTCGCCAAGTGTTGGAGATATATCGGCCGTAGAGATGTCTGCCTTCTCTCCAACATAACAGGAACTATACTCAGCTTGTGCTGCTCAAAGCGTCAAAAATATAAATTAGAAAAACTAAACAGCAACGTCTCTCTCCACAAAACCATAACTCTGTTACTCATGACAAGCCACAGACCTCGTTGTGAGCAGTTTCATGTCGGAACTATTTTCTTTCTACCGAACTACACCGCTGCCAACTGCATCACCGCGCAGAAGGAAGCGTGCGTCTACTCATGGACGAGAGGCTCGTGACAGCGCGAGATGTAAACATTAAAACGAGCAATATACGTCGTTCAGAGCATTAATATATCTGGATTAATAAATACTCCAGGTCAGAGGTAAACATGTATTTTTGAATTTAGGGTGAACTGTCCCTTTAAGTAAAGTTTGTTTTAAGGGTAGTTGATTCCTAAAAGCTAAAATCAGATTAAAATGAATATACTTTTTAATTAGCTCTATATATCATGCTGGGAGCAGAAACACTTCACACATTAACACCTTAACAGTGGAACACAGCTGGTGACAGAACCGCAACACATTTATTTATTGTTACGAAGGACAAAGTAACTAAACTAAGCTATGATAAAGTGTCGGAGTCATTTCCTCCTCTGAACCCACCTGATCCGTCACATCATATACAACTATGATGCCGTGGGCTCCGCGGTAGTAACTGGAGGTGATGGTGCGAAACCTCTCCTGACCAGCAGTGTCCCACTGAGAGAGAGACGGGCAGAGACAGAAAACGACCGCAAGGGAGAAAGGATTAGAAATCGATACCACAAAACACCATTTCATAAAGAATCGGAATAAACAAATAAATAACAACTCCAGGAACCCTTCAGGCAATGTCATCTCATCTATTGTTGGGAGCAGCGTGTCACGATGACGTTACTGATGCACATTACACTGAGTCCACCACATTCATTTACGAGCTAATAGAGTACAGCTGACTTGGTGTTCTTTGTTCCCGCTCACCACAACACTATCATTTGAGGCTTTTATTTGATCTAAAGTATTTATGGAGCAGAAAAAAATTAACTTATGCTTTTATGTAGTTGGCAGTTGAGGCTGCAGGTATATGCCGGACTCTTAACAGTATTAGCAGCTCTATTTCTGTGCCTGTGAGGGACACAGTGGATTCTTTTGTGGCCGACTTCCTGCCATCGATGATTTGATGTGAGCGCTGCTTCATCTGACAGCACGAATCCAATCCGATCAACGTGACTTAGTTTAGGGAGGTCCTGCTTAATGAAGCAGGTCTTTCATAGCCAAGTCGGACTTTTCTTAAACCCCATTTAATAATGTTGCACACTTGGACACACGGGAGATCCAGGCGTGCATACGTCCATGTCCAACATTAATGTGGGCCTCACAATAATCCTGTGGTGGCCTCAGACTTTGTAGATCTAATTGAGCAATATAAATAAAGCTTATTTTGAACAAGCAGCACTGAATGATTATACCTGTAGTTATTGTCATGTCACCTCTCTTGAAGGGAGTTCCTGGAAATAAATCTGAGTGCTGCTGAGGAAGTTATACTAAATCTAAGTATCAGGTGCTTTTAGGGGTTGGAGGCAGAGCGGTCTAACGGGATTGGTCTGCTTGAGTCAGTGGGCTGTACACCAGTACCAGTACCAGTACCAGCTTGAGAATACATCGGAAACTCACAGAGGAACCTAGTACTGAAGCCTCACAAAGTTCTTAAAGCTTCAGGCGATGGGAGGCTAGAGAGAAATATGGAGGGCTACCTGTTTTATATAATCTTCCTGAATAATAATGATTTGCTGAGTTTACATTGAAATAATGAATATTATGTATTTAATTGGCTACATACAAACATGCAGGTTAAATGATTTCTCTGTCAACAATGAATCTGTTTCAACACTGTGATTGGACGGCTGGGTAAAAGAGTGACAGAGCACAGTGTTTTACCCTAAGTTGAACAAAGAAAACGAAAAAACTGACCAGGAGTGTATAGTGTGAGCAGAGTTAGAGTGTGTCTGCTTTACAAACTGGTTGTGTTTGGGATGGCAGAGCCTGTTCCCTTAAATAAAACCAGGATACAGTTACGGCTCGGTCTCAATATGTGTGTGTGTGTGTGCACTCACAATCTGTAGTTTGATGGTCTTGCCGTCCAGCTCGATGGTGCGGATCTTAAAGTCCACTCCGATGGTGCTGATGTAGCTCTCAGTGTAGGTGTCGTCCTGCGGAGAGGGAGACAGGTCGTGGTTGGAACCGGGACATTTAGAGGCCGACAGTGAAGGAAAAATGTGTCTTGGAGGGTGAGACGGAGCTACTTACGGCGAAGCGGAGCAAGAGACAGGACTTTCCTACTCCAGAGTCTCCGATGAGCAGGAGCTTGAACAGGTAGTCACTGAAGGAAGAACAATCCAGGTTAGCACAGGTCTCAGCTACAAGACCATTGGTTTCTACTGAATATGCTTAAAAACACTTTTATTTGATTAAATTTAGTTTTGTTTTTTTACAAAGCCTCAGTATTTTCCTGAAACAGCTGGTCACTTTAGTAACAGTTACTGAGAAAGGAGGAAATATACATTTATGGGACTATTTTCAGCGGTGGAACAAATTAACATTTGTCAACACATCAGAGGGAGAGGATATCTTATGCTTTGCACACACACACTCACACACACACACACACACACACACACACAGTTGCTTTGGGTTGTAGAACTAGGAGTAGAACAGACATTCAAAGGTCAGTGCAGTAAAGAGTACAGTATGACAGAGTTGGCTGGACTTCAGCAAATAACAATACATTAAAATAGGCATTATATCAACTATTAGGATCGTCTTGAAAAAACAATACCTTTAATGTCGTATTTTCCAAAAATAATTTCTGTTTTGACGAAAAAAAGTCTTAACTTAAGATCCATTTAATATCTTTTCTGGAGCTTTCTCAGATGTTGCGTTTAAAAGCTCCAGAAAAAAAACTTGTGAGGGGACCTTGAGTATAGAAGTTAGTTTTTGTCCAACTACTGTTTGCAATTCAGCAAAAAGTCAAGAGTAAAACAATGCCATGGCCGGGCAGTAATCCATACACAAACTGAACTGTCAGAATGGCAGGGTTAACAGGGGCCAAGCACACACTTCACATGTGGGCCCCGGGGCCACTCCAGCAATCTGATCCGGCCCTGGAATGAGGTCTGATGCTCACTCCTATTACAGGCAGGTTCTTCCGAAATGATGGAACCCCCCCCCCCCCCCAATCACTGAGAGTTAAACAACATCACATGAATTTGACACACAGGACAGACAGCTGGAGAGGATTGCCCAACGCCACTGCTGTTCTTGTGTCACAGGAAAACTGACACCTGTCATGTATCACGCCTGACACTCAATCAGCTGGTAAAACCCCACTAACATTTGATCAACAGCACTGTTGCAATCAGCCCAGTTCACATTTCTACACAGCTGTGGATGGTGTTGATGTGGACCGCTGCTGAGGGCCACCAGGACTGGTCAATCAGGTATCACTCATTCAACAGCACCATGACTGCATCGCCTCGTTTGTACTTCAACTCAGTGATAAGAAAAAGGCAGTTAAGTGGTGATGAGTTAATAAGTAGAGCAGTGTTTCATTTGAAACTTTCAGTTTTATTTTGACACAAAAAGGTTACATTCTCTGATTCCTTACTTTGAGGATTATGATAGGTTTTTCAACATTTTTTTTTCTTTTAACAAAAAAAGCCAAAGTTCTCAAATGTTAAATGTTCAAAATAATGGAAAAAAAGCCTGTACAAGGAGGACTAGAGAGTGAAGGTTTCCATCAGTGGCAACCACTTTTGTAACATTTAAATAAATAGGGACAGCAAAACATGCCCCCATAAAATAGCTGTTTTTAGTATTTGTAGCCTGAGTGATATTTTAAATATCACTGTTGCAGTCAGAACTGGAACCAGACAACGCTGCATGTGCGTTGGTTTGTTTACTAGCACGCTCACGGGTATCTGGGACAATGGTGAAGCAAATTAAGTAGTTTGACTGTGGGGATTTGTTCAGTTACTGTGATAAAGCTTTTATTCTTTAAGTCATTTCCATTATTCAGCTGACGCATGACTGCGTAGTATCTTAATTCAATCAAAAGATAAGGTGACCAAACATGGCAAACAAAAAAGACCTTTTAAAAGTCAGTGCTGTGAACAACTAATGAAATTAGCAAAAGTATTATTTAAATCTAAAACTGATAAAAGAATACATAAACAAGATCATGAATCTGAGATAAGAAGCCAACTTTTAACAGACACACTTCAGTCGATACTAAATAGTAGATAATCAGGACAATGCTAACGTAAAACATTAGTATTAAATGCAGCATTAAAACGTTGCAGGCTGTCACAGATTTATCATAGGCCAGGTGGGTATGGAGCCTCCATCCTTCTGGAGTACTGACTGACTTGCTCTGCAGTATAAAACACTAAAAACTACTCAAGATTGTCACCAAATGCTCCGGCAGTTTTCTTTCTCTGGTCGGACATCGCTTGATCATCCATCATTGTTGTATTTGTTTTTTAAGCCCCGTTTTATTAAAGCAAAACTGTAAATCGTCGTGTTAAGACAACAAACATTGAGGCATTCCAGAACGTTGGCTTGAATAATAAAAGCGTACTGTTTATATTGAGCAATGAAATACCTGTTTTTAGCAACAGGGTCTGCAGTTATAAATAGATTAGTCATAAACAGAGGGGTTTTAATAACAAGCTATTAAGTCGGGTCTGCAGTTGGTGATGTTAATAAGCTGTTACTAATTGGATTGTCGTCCAAATGCTCTGCTGCCTTTTTGAACAAGACATGTAGTCAAATGATCCAATGGAGAGACGTTTCCTGATTAACTTAAGAGTTACCTGTAATGCTGGAGGAGAATAAACAATAGTAAAATGTTTTTATGAGTGCTCTATGAAGCATTGTTAATGATTTGTTAACCTTTAATTCATCTATTAGTTACATGTGCTTTACTAGAAAGTGGCACCAAATATTTGAGAATGCCCCAACCAGATGCACTCCTACGATTCAGTGTGTAACAGTAGGTGGTATAAAGGCATATCTAACGACAGACAGGGATATAAAGCAAACATACTGACAAACAATGGTTGTCTGCCAAGGGAGTGGAAGCGTTAGCTGAGCTAGTTAGACAGGGTTCCATCAGGACTCAAAGGGAAGTCTCTGCTTTCAGCACCGGCTGACAGATTCGATGACAAGCGGGTGTTCCTCTCATGTCAGGGCAGCAGGTCGGCTGTCAAACATCTGCTACACCCGTCAAACATCTGCTACACTGCCATATCATGTAGCAATAGCCCAGACAAGCGGCGCAGCGCAGAGTATTTTATCCGCGAAATTAGCATACATAGCAGGTACGACATCATTCAACATAAGGACCTGCTAACCACGTTTTAACGAAATAGCTAGAAATACCAAAAGTAGTTAAGTACATCTACAAATCATTGACATGCCAATAGTCCACTCTGATCGTAACGTGAAGCATTGTTGTAAACCGGAAGACATTTCTAATAACTGGAATTTTACAAAAGTAGAAACCAAACGCACTTATGGCTAATTTAGAGTAACGTCACCGGGCGTCTGAACGGTGTACGTACAATCACGTTATGCACCGGTGTGTAGACAGGCGACAACCCTGTGTCCATGAAAAAACTACCCTGAAAAAACAGGCTAGCGTTAGGCTCTCAATGGAGGATACAGGTACATCTGTTAATTACATTACTTCATGTAACGTTAATGTCAAGCTAAAGGTCTTCATTAGACTTTATTCTGACCATTTTCTCACTGGTTTTACACACTGGACTATTTGTCCCGTGAAAAGGTCGCGTGCCACAGCCGACACGGTGAGGCACGAGCAAAACTGTCAGCTGACGTTTTAAAGAAAACACGTCCGCGAGACTGACACATTAAGAGAAGCCGTCCGCGCCCTGTTCACGGGAGTCAGCGAACGTTAGCTAATGTTTAACAATACATGTATCGACAGCACGATTAGCCTGCATTATTAATAGAAGGTTACACAACAACCCACACCAACATATAACGACTTCTAACTGCAGTCGACAGCAGCCGCCTCACAATGGAGCGTTAAATGTGACTCACTATTCTGGATTCATGGTTTCACTCTGGATGTTTTTCTGTCGGCGACTCGACTCTTCCGTCCTATTCCGGCGAAAAAGATGACTTGTAGGTCCGGGTATCCGAGGCACTTAGATGGCTGTTTTACCGTCTCCGTTATTGTCCCGTGGTCGTTCCACTGTGTTCGACCTTTATTGTTTCATATGTCCTTGATTCTAGCGGACGTATCCCTGTTTCCTCAGGTTAGGCTGTTGTATTTTACTCCTGTTTTTTTGCCTTTCTGTGCCCGTTGCTTGCTAGCGGCTCAAGATGGCTGCGCAGGTGCGGTAGTGACGTGAGGTGACGTGTCGCTACTCAGAAAACAGGACGAATCCACAATTAGGGCGGTGCTGGGATTTGTAGTTTATCATACCAAGTCAGGTCAAATCAACAACTGACGTTACGTACCCTGCACTCATTGGCGACAACAACATATACTGTTTCACAGCAAAATGTCTGGGTGATGCAAACACAAATACAATTGCCATGATTATCAAAGGTCAACTCAATATCAATGAGGCAAGATTTTCACGAACATATTCAAAATTAAATTCAATGTCAAATTTGTTCTATTATGCTGTATTGCAATTTATCATTTTCATGAGATCAGTGTACTTTGTGACAATATTGTTGACTTTTTTCATGTATTTCATAGAATAAAGGAATGGACCTCCATAAACTTGTATATCTTTTCTAGTAACAGATACTTTCTTGAAACAGATATAGAAAAAGTTTAAAAAGTGCAAAACAACATTTAGTTCCTGTCGCTCATTCTATGTCAACTTCCATATTTAGTACCACACATCTCTGCCTCTCTGTCGACACAGTTCATGAGAGGTCCACTTTAGGTACAACAATTCATTTAGTAAAAACAGTTGTTTTTAGTGATCGTTGCCCCCTTTATCTGCTGCGGCAGCAGCAATATATTTAAGGTAGCCATCCTCTACTTCCCCATTGTCATCTCTGGCTGCAGCAGCACCCACAGGACTAGGCTGGTAGACATTTTCCCATCTTCTTTCAGAATCTGTTTGAGGATCCTGAGAGGCGGCAGCGGCAGCGGCAGCAGCAGCAGCGACCTCCAGGCCATGGTTGATGTAGCCGGCCTCCTGGCTGGCCTCCAGCGCTGGCAGCTCCGACAGAAGACCTTTCAGCATCTCACCCAGTTCCCCGAAGTCGGGCCTACGGCTCGGCTCCTTGTCCCAGCAGCTCTGAATGACTTCATAACTGTGTTTGAGGCGAGATGGAGGAAGGAGAGGGAGGAGGCAGTGTGAGGCATGTGCAACTACTGTACAACAATAACCCCCATGGCTTAAGACACAGCAATATCAATGTGCAACCCGCCGTTACAGGTTTTCATCTTTGTGTTGAGTGATATTTAATTTATCAGAAAAGTCTGGGGGAAAAGTATAGTATATTTATGTATTTATTTATTGATGTATTGAACTTAAAACTAAAGAATCAGGTATGAGAGAAAATACAACTGGAATACATGAACAATTAATAAATATGCAATAAAGTAATAAATATATTTGGTATTTGCATTAAAACTTAAAAATGAGAGTTAGAAGTTAAACAGGTATACGTATTTTCATCTTGTAGTCATTGTAAATACCTCACCTACAAATAAGTTTAAATAATTAAATTGATATGTTGACATGCTTCCTTTTATATTGCCCTGAAATGTTCACTTTTCGATGGTAGACATTTCAAACAGCTGCAGCCCATTAGGTATGGCAATAGGTAACGATGTCTCTGTCAAAGAAATAGTCCCTATATATTAAGATATACTAATGCATAGCATATATTTAACATAATTAACTTCTGGTACGCCCAGCTTTCTGTTATTTTTTATAACCAGGATTGACCCTGAACCGGCACAGGAACTTACAGCCTGTGGTCACAGTCCTCGGGGGGTTTGAGCCTGTGTCCGGACACCAGTAGCTCCAGCAGCTCGTGGTTGTGAACTCCAGGATAGGGAGTCCTCCCCCGGGACACAATCTCCCACATGGTCACCCCGAACGACCACTAAAGAGGACAGGGACGAAAAATCACACTCTCAGTGGACAAATTCAGACGTTCAGTCAATATCACAACCCAGAAATGAGCCGTTGATGGTGTGACCGTCTGAATAAAGTGATACTCCACGAAGCTTGGACTCACCACGTCAGTTTTGGTGGTGTAGACAGACTCAGACAGGCTCTCCATGGCCATCCACTTGATTGGCACACGGGTAGCTACTTTTTGACGATAGTAATTGCTGCTGTAGATTTTCTTGGACAGGCCGAAGTCGGCCACACACACCCTGAGGTCGTCGCCCAGCCTGTGGATACAAAAAATGTTTTAACAAATGCATTTAGCATAATAAGCACAAGTAATGCTCTCTGGAGTCAGATCAAATCAAAAGTTGAGAGTTCTGTTATTTGTTTTGTCCCAACACACAGCGTCTCCTCTGAGGCCCTCAGTCTGCTTTATTTATATTTTGAGCAGCTTCCTTCCCAGATACCAGCCATAGTTGAATACCAATGGCTGAGGACAGAGACACAGTCATATACGAACAAGGAGTCCTTCATTTTGAAGCCCCCCCCTCAATGTCTGCCTCTGATGGACTCACATGCAGTTGCGTGCAGCCAGGTCTCTGTGCAGGAACCCCCGCGTGCTCAGATAGTCCATCCCTGCTGCGATGTCGATCATGAAGCGCAGGAGACTCTGATGGGGCACAGACTGGAAGACGGGGGAGAGAAGGGTGTGTTCCGTGATTTAATTTAAAACATTTTGAACACAAATGTGCAGATGTGAGCATGTTAAAAATGTGAGGGGTGATAACGAGAATGCCATTTTTTAACCAAAGTCAAATCTTTGTGATTGTTTTACAAAAAAATAAAAGGAACAGTGTGTAGGATTTAGTGTTATCTAGTGGTGAGGTTGCAGATTGCAACCAACTGAATACCCCTCCACTTACTCCTCTCTTAAGCATGTTGGAGAACTATGGTGGCCCTCAGGTAACGTAGAAACATGAGAGGCTCTCTCTGAAGCCAGTGATTGGTTTGTCCCTTCTGGGCTACTGTAGCAACATAGCGATACAACATGACTCAGTAAAAAGGACCTGCTCCCTCAGTAGAAATGACGGGCTCATTTTAAGATAACGAAAACACAACGATTCTTAGTTTCAGGTGATTATATACCAATGAAAACGTAGTTATGAATATTATATTCCATTTCTGCCAATAGATCCTCCGAAAATGCTGCACACTGGCCCTTTAAAGAGAGTTGTGGTTTGGTTTGGTTTTTATGTCTCATAAGCATTTTGAATCTAGAGCTGTCACCATCTTTGGTATGTTACCTGTTAGTTACCATGGTTACAGGTGAAGTTCTCATCTATCGACTTAAAATACAGTGAACTTCCTGGGTTTAGCTTAGGATGACCAGCTTCAACTTTGGATAACATAGACTGTAGATGGCTGACAGCCTACATTACTCCTACCAATGAATAAACACGAAAGATAGCGAACTGAAAACAAAATTGTAAAAATCATTATGATGGATGGCAATTTGATCCATTCAGCTTACCTTATCCATTGAGATGAGCTAAAAGAAGTTGCCATAATAATCTATCTATGTGATCCCATTTTCCATATAAATGAGTCATATAAAAAGCCAAACCCATCTCCATCATGGTTTTCTTTTTTTTCTTCTTTTTTTGGAGTAAAATCAGGAGCAATCTTTGTCCTTGTGTATCTGTGTATGCATCTCCCGACTGAATCTCACCATAGGAATATCGCCATATCGTGTAGCAATGAGGAAGCGGCGCAGGTCTCCATGTTTCATGTAAGGCAGGATGACCAGAGGAACAGGCAGAGGAGAGTCCTGCTCTCTCTGTAGAGTAACCCCTGCAGCACAAACACACACACTCTGAGTATGTGGGTACAATATGAAACCTTTAAATGCCTCTAAAAACAAACAAACTTTCCCCAAATCAGATCTACTGACACACAATTTAAACCTTTTTGATATTTTTGTTGAAATTGTCATTTCACCCTGACAGCAATCAATGCATCAAATGCTCAGACAAAAAAAAGAGGAAAAAAATCCGATATCCGTCACAGGACTGTAACAAGCTCGTCCAATCATTTAATTCGGCCCGAATGCATTGATTGGATGGGTCACCTGCTGTTCTCCCTGCCTGCATTCTGCCCATGAACTCATTGTGCTTCACTTGAGTCTTCCTCTAGCTGCTAGCTTGAGAGCTGTGAGTGCTAACAATAGCCATGTTTGTTGTTTACGGTCATTATGATCATTTTTGGGGGAGTGGCTTTGGAGGGAGGCCTGAAAGGCCGGGCTGTCAGTGTTGCTGTTTTGGCAACTTTCTTGTTAGATTTAGCAACTTTTGGAGCTAGTGCTGCTCGCTACTTTCATTGCAGAAGAGTTGGCAACATTGCTCTGGGTTTTCATGTTGGATCAAATAAAAAAATATAGTGTAATCTTGCTTGTTTCTCAAGATTACCAACCCTAGCTTTAATGATGACAAAGAAGTTTTCAGCTTTTAAATTTGTAAAAATTGTATGTAAGTTGGTTAAGGCCTTAGTTCATTTTTATATTAAGTCATGACCCGACCATAAATGTGGACCTGAGTTGCAAATTACCCCAAAATGGCAAACTTGCTGGAATATGTGGCAGTGGCTAATCTAATGAGCTACTGATTTACCCATGCACTCTAGAAAGAGTGCATGTATCAAAGCACTTTAAAACTGTATGTCATCATTCACCCATTCATACACTGTTCAAGGTACCACCTGCCCATCAGGACTATCTAATTATAACCATAACCATGGTGTTGACGTGACAACACTATGGTTAGGTTAGATTCAGACACGAAAACGACTTGACCATGTAGTCATGGTCGTCCTGACTACATGAATAAACTGAGGTAGTTAATCTTACCGAGTAGTCTGACCACATTTTCATGATCAAAGTTCTTCATGATCTCTGCCTCTTTTAAAAACTCATGCAAGTCTCCCTGGCTGTGGATTCCAACTATGAGTCAGAGAAATGTGGGTCAGAGAAAAAATACAAAAATAAGAAGTAACAGAGTAGAGTTCTGATAATGGGTTTGATTTCAGACACACCTCTCATGGTCTTCACGGCCACCTTGATGTCCACGCCTTCGTCCGGTGTAAAGACGCCTTCGTAGACTGAGCCAAACTCTCCTGTAGAACAGAAAAAAAACGACTGAATGTCATCACTGACTTTTACTCCCAAGTCAAGTATTTTTTACAACATGCAGAATCAGGTAGCATGGCTCTAAGGACAACAATGTCCCTTGTTTTTTTTCACCACTTTGAAGTGAAGATTGAAGTGTCACAGCAACATTTGGATGGCTTGCCATGACAATTTCTGGTCATTCGTGGTCCCCAGAGGATGAATCCTAATGACTTGGTGATTCCCTTACGTTCCTTCTAGTGCAACCAGCAGGTCAAAGGTTTAACTCATTCAGTAAAATATTTCTACATCTACGTGATGGATTGGGACAGGATTTTGTACAGACATTGAGGGTTCCCAGAGGATGTATCCGTAATATTTCGTTAATCTCCTGAATTTTTGACAAAATGTTGTCATTTACTACCACTACTATTGGATGAATTGCAATAACTTTCACTCAATTGAACATCATTCACACAAGAAGATTGTCTCTTTGTAGTTGCAAATTAATTGACCATTTAGATCATTCTGGCAGCCATGCATAGTGGCATTTGATTTAGTTAGCAACGTCCCTTGTTCACTTTTTTTATGCATTATTATGGCAGTATGGTTAGGAAACGATCACAATCATGAAAACTTAACTATGGTTGCGGTATGGTTTAAAGGTTACAAAAACACTTTCCCCACGTTTTGGGAAAGAGAGTGGTTCCTTATTTTTAAGGAAACCTTCACTGCTGGACTGTGACGGGACATGAACGCTGTTCTCCTACATGAAGGTCAACTGTTCTGCTTTATCTAATCAGGAGTATTGAAGAAAGGGTTCAAGTCATCTACAGTATACTCACCCTACTGAGAGTTTGCACAACTATTCCAGATTGGGAGGCTATGAAGGGATCATTGTTGTTGAGGAACCATAAACTGACCTTTGCCAAGCTCCTTGCCCAGGGTGAGCTTGTTTCTCTCCACTAGGACCTCCTTAAGACTGGCCAGCAGCCTGCCGCTGAGCCCCTCCAACAGCTGGACCACACCTTCCACCGCTGAAACAAGTAGGAAGTCAAAGGATTCACTTCTCAAATGTCATAAAATGAATGCTGAGCTCCCTTAAAACAGGCTGTGGTAGTGGGCATGGTCTGTGCTCAGCTGCAGGGGGAGATCTGTGGGAGCAATCATGCTGTATTGAAGACTTGAAACTATAGATTGAGACCATAAACTCATGTTTACAATGTTTACTGAGGTAATAAATCAAGAGAGAAGTAGAGTCATTTTCTCATAAACTTCTATACAACCAGAGGAGTCGCCCCCTGATGGACATTAGAGATAATGCAAGTTTAAGTCACTTCCTCATTGGCTTCACTTTTTAGAACTGGAAGTTGTCATCTTGCCTGGATAAAATCGTATTGGTATGTGATTCGATTTGTGTCAAAAGCATTGAGCAAACATACAAAAAAAGAAAGAAAAGGAAAATGGCGCTTACAGTTGGACGTCTGGGGTGCAGCCTCCACCTCCTGTGGACGTCGGTAGGAAAATTCAGCATTCATTGGCAAAAGCTCTACTTCCTGTTCAGACCTGTAGGTAAAATTATAACTTTAAGTTTCGTCATCATCACCTTATGTTTAAATTGTGTAGGAGGGTTTTCCACACATATGGGGAAATATAGAACTATTTTTGTCAAGTTCACAGTCATTGAAAAATAGGTAATATTTTGTCTTTGGGAAATTCTTATCTAATGTCCCTACAGACACTGTCAGCTGAAATTAAAATTTGGTGGTAAAAATATGTTGAAATACAATATTACCGTGACATTTTCTAGAATAAGATTGAAATATTGAAATATGATTAAATTACATAGCAACTTGCAATGCTGTCTGCCACAATATCTTTAGTTATTTTTGATAATACAGAAAACCCTCTCATTGTGTAACTCTTTCTCCCTTCCATGTTTTCCCCATCTTCCCCCATGGGTTTCCCAGCATGCTGCTGTGTGCAGTCTACAGTTAGTGGAGCTCCCCCTTGTGTACACTGAGAGTTATTGCGAAAAGAAACTACAGTCATGTTTCCACTTCACACACAGTCAAGGATGAATGCACAGCAGGAGATTAAAAACTCATTGCCTCAGTGTCGAGATGGTTTGTATTTGAACATTTTCAATATTAAGTAATGAAGTAATGAAGCAACTTGCTGGTAAGAAGTAACATTATTTTTTAAATGTAAATTTGATGAGTAATGAGTTCCTGATTCGTTATGTTAGTGCATACACTTGCAATGTTAGATGCGTGCTGTGTAAACTGGCACCTTACTCGTAAAAAACTTACAATGCAGGATTCAAGCATCATTTATCAGCCACAGGAAATAATGCAAAGAGTCTGAACACCTTTTTGTGTGTTTTTTCATTGAAAGATCATGATGCATTTTCAGCTGTCTCCAAGTCACAAACTGAAACTAAACTTAAATTAAAGTGACCATCATAGCGTTGATTAAAAAGCCTAATTAACATTTTCAATATTCATTAACGGTATGCTCTATACGGCATTCAGAGCATCAACCTAGCAGCAAACAACTATTAACAACAGAAACATATATTGGAGTAATGCTACCTGAGTCACTGAAGTGTGCGTATTGTAATCCAAACTTCTCTTTGCTCTGTTCACATACCGGGCCGGCCGGGCCTGCTTTTAGTGCATGTACAGTAAGTGCACGATAATACATGTGACTGCGCCCCACTGGCTAACACACGCCCACCGCCTTACAATGCTCTCATACGGCGGAAGCGCCGTTACATAAGCATAGCGCCCACCCTCCAGTTTACTATTAGGTAACCACTGTTAGCGCGGTCAGCACTGTTGCCATTGTTTTCACTGTTAAGCTTTGTTTATACTTGCGCTTGGCACCATAGATCGAGCATACGGCGTGCTAGCTCCGAGTATGTACGGAGGCGTTTATACTCTCTGCGCTGTTCGTGGCATTATTTTCCAAAAACCCAGAGGGCTTACAAATAAAATGTATTGTGAAGAATCAAAAAGATAATGAGTTTAACACATAGATAACATAGACTGTAGGTGTAACCGACAAAACGTCATAATCTAACCTCCATAATGCCGAGGAGGGATTGTAATTATCTGTAAACTCATATCTCATATTCGTGGATTACGTGGAAACAAAGATTGTATCCTGTAAACAATTTGAGTTGGCTGCAAAATATTTACTCAAATGAAGTTTTTTAAAAAAGCGTCTAAAAGCGAATTGGCCTTCTTTGTACAATCCTTAGACATTTAAATAGTGTTTTTATCAGTGAACTATTTGTGACAAGTCACGTGATCACGCATGCCAAGTCACAAAAATTCAGAGGTGCACGACCAAGCGCCGCAACCACTTGCAACCCCACGCGCCGGCCTTGGTTACGTTATATTATTTGGTGGTATTCGCGCCTTGCGCCAGCTTTACTACGGCAAGTATAAACTAAGCTTAAGCGCTGTCAGCACTGTTGTTTTTGTTTGCACTGTTAGAATCATTAGCAGCCGGCTCAGCTGGAGCTATGTTGAGAGCAATGTGGAGGCAATAGCTCTGAATTTCCCACCTTTAAACAACCGTGAACCCACAGTACCCAGTGTGAGCTGTCTTTAACTAAAAACTATCCACCACCTATTCAAAATCCTGAAGTCGGCCAGGCAGCTAGATGCCAGTAGCTAATTCTGCACTCTAAGCTGAAAGGAGGTGTTCTCCTTGGCATACTGAACATTTCCACCCATTAGTTTTGTGATCTGGCAGAAAAACTACTCCTCATATTGTGTCACAATGACTCAGAAACTTGTCTATATGTACACTATGTTCTATAGTTATTTCCAAAGAAGCAGAAGTGGAAGCGTCCCTTTACCTGAGTTTAGTGTAGTTGCTGCGCAGGACACACACAACGATGGGGATTACAGCCATGAGCAGCAGGACGCCAAATAAAACACAGACTGTCAGCCATATGGAGAGCCGACTCGACTGAGGAGCCGGCACTGTTTGGTGCTCTGAGATGTTAAAGTCCGGGGTCACAGTGATCACCACAGGTGGAACTTTCCCTATACGAAAAAAATAAGTTTTCACTGTGGCACCCAAATCAACAGGACAACTTTCGACATTCTATTTACTTTAAAGATGCACTTTCAGATTTTTGTTTTTATTGTAATAGTACCCAGAGGATTCATCTTCCTGGGACCATGAATATGTACAGTAAATGTCATAGCAATCTGGTGATGAGTTCTTCAAACATTTAGGTGTAGACTATAAACTGTATATAAGAAGTGGATGTGGTCATTGTGACATCACCAGTTGGTTTCTGGACTGCCGTTTTGAAGCCTCAAAACGGTGATTTTTGCCGTCGCCATCTTGGATTATGGCCGTCGCCATGTTTTTTTTTTTTTTACTTTTTTGGTAACAGTAGTTACCATATTTGGTATGCAAAGGAGTGACATAGAGACGCCAGATACGGCTCTGGTAGATAAAGTAAGACCATGGCAACAAAACCTGGACTGAATTGAGAAAGTGTGTTTTGCTGCTTATTACTTTTCTATTGAAAGGGGAAGAATGTGTTTTGTTTGAGTTGCATAGTCCTGCTTTAAAAATAAGCAGTCTAACTCATTAGGGAAGTTAACTGTTGGGAACTGTAACCAGATTTGAACTCTCAAACTATTTTTCTCTTCCCTGAGGTGGCCTATATTTCATTGACTTTTCCTGGACTATCTAACATGTTGGCGACATCTAGTCGGGCTTACGTACATCTATGTATGGTGACAGTGGCGGAGGATGAAGGTGGCACCCCCCGCAGGGTGGATACGTCATTCTGAGCTTGCACCGAGAGTCTGTAGCTGCGCTGCGAATTCAGTTCTGTGATGCTGACCGATGTGTTGGTCAGCCCTGCCGAGTCTGGCAGGAAAACCACATCGTCCCCACATGCCTCCCACCGGCGGCCAGAATCCGCTTCCTTCTCACACTTGATGCAATACTGCACTTCCTGTCTGCCGCCCCAGTCATGCGGAGGATCCCACGTCATCATCAGCACAGATTCATTATGATGATAGGCCGTTAGATTCACAGGGGCAGAGGGCGGCTCTGGAGGACAAGACAGGGAAGCATAACATGATCAGACTTTGCAAAATCTGCAAAAAACATGCTATTAGAATCACATTAGATGAAGATATACAAGTGCAGTAGAAGGAAGACAACCATTGATCAATTTTACAATAGATACATAATCAAACTGCATTTTATCTATTACAGAAGAAATGGGTGACACTGACAAGTAAAATAATTAGACAAGTGGCGTCCATTATTTTCTGCCACTTTCCTGATACTACCAGCGGGGGCGCCAAAGTTGAAGATTTTCAAATTCACTATAGTGGCTTTAATGTAAATGGTAAATGGTAAATGTACTGTACTGTACTAGCGCTTTTCTAGTCTTTCCGACCACTCAAAGCACTTTCACACTACTTGTCATCATTCACCCATTCACACACTGATGGCAGGGGCTGAGTGCCACCTGCCTATCAGACTAACTCATTCATGGCACAGCTACGGGAGCGATTTTGGGGTTAAGTGTCTTGCTCAATGACACATCGAACTGCCGAGCCTCTGATTGAAGGACGACCCTGCTCTCCACTTAGCCACAGTCGCTCCTATGTGTGGCCATTCCCATGCATTATTTTTTATAATAGAAGAACACCAGTGCTTCTTACTGGTGCAGCCCAGCTCATCAGGGTCAGTTGGCAGGCGGCTGAAACCCTGCAGACAGTCGCACCTCTCTGATCCCTCCCCACGCGTCTTGCTATTCAGCGGGCACAGCCGGCATTCTCCACTCTCATTGGCTGGTTTGTAGAAGCCTATCCTACATGCTGGTAAAACAGAAATGGTGATTGTTTATTTCCTACTGCTGATACTGGTGGTGTTTGTAGAAGCTTTGTAATGTTTTTTTTGTAGTTGTAAGATACAGCATTTTTATGGAAATAATTATATGTTCCACTAGTGGCAGAGTCTGGCAAACTTGGTGAATTTGTTTGTCTAAAACTTCAATCCGGACCTAAATGTCTCGAGACCTAATAACCAAATGGCCAGGACATTTACTGTGCATATTCATGGTCCCCAGAGGATGAATCCAAATATTTCCTCTTGCACCACAATTAGGCAGGTTATATTATAACTGTGCTCACAAGTTGTATTTTTGCCAATAAAGATGAGTTTATTCAAAATACAAAAAAACACATTCACCAACAGAAAACATAGGGTCAGGTTTAGGTAAGAGAAGCAGGCTTATAACCAGAATATTAGCGGTCCTTGCAGGATAAATCTGGCAGGGACCCTTGAGCAAGGCAGCAAACCCCCAGCTACAGCTGCTCAGATCACACTGTAATTGAACTGGTTTGAATGGTGCTTTATGATCCGATTACATATCAGCTATTTTTGATAAGGAAACCTTAATTTTGCTGTTTAAAAACTGTGAGTGAGCTATGTAGTGACCGGGACATTTTACAGTGTAAAAACTAAGTACTTTATGACTATGTAATGGCGACTCTTTTTAATTGACCACAAACATATCTTAGACATTTCTGCACCGACACTTCTTGATACTCACTTATTCCAGCTATACAACATCAGTAAAAGTTTGCACTTGGTTTTGTAATAAATGGATTATTGACTTTTCTTTTTTTTTCGCATAGTCATAGTTCCAAAGAGATTTGAATAATGAATAATAATGTTCAGCCCAATCCTAAGTGCGGCCCTAAGAATAGCATAACTGTCAGTATGTTTATGGATCCATTAATGCTCTGGTGTCACAGGCAGCAAGGCTTTGTCTTTACAAAGAGTAAGCATGACGTTGAGACTGATATCTGTTGAGCAATGCACTGGAAATATATCAAACTGAGAAGGGGGAAGATCATGGTGAAGAGGATATGAAAGTCATTTATCCAAGATTATTCTTGCGAAGATACTTATACTGTGAAATGTTTGCTTCAGCACATGACTTACTTGTTGGCCAAAAATAAAATGTTATCATGTTATGGTGACATCTGTGGCAGCTCATACAGAAACCAAATCATAATTTGTTGCACATTGAAAAAACGTTTAGTTGACTAAATGTCCAGTGGATGGTTCATTTAATTCATTGAATTAGGATATTTTGAAACATTGTCATCTTATTTGTGATGGCTGGCAGTACAGCTAAAGCTGTAATGAGGATTAAAACTTGTCACAATAAATCGTAGAGTAAAATTTTTTAAATAATAATAATTTGTAAAACAATAATTTCTAGTTGATCCAGTTTACAGATGTGAGTTACTTTAACTTAGCATAAATTGACATTGTAAACATTGTGAGATGTGACTTTTTCCTTTTCACAACTGTTGAATGAAGTCGAAAGTTGGTCGATGAATTTCAATTAAATAAAAAAATGTAAACATGTCTTGATGATAGTTTTTTGGGAATATACAGAAATAAACATGCAAATGTGTATGGAAGATGATAAGTGCCACATGAAAAAACTCCGATTGATTAATTAATACCAGAATTCTTTACAGTCACGAGTCACAACATAGAAAGTTGCAACAAACAACTTTTCAACCCTTTATTTCCCAGGAGATTGTACAGAACTGCAAAGTGCAGGCCAGGTTTATAGGGAGCCAATCTAAATGCAGATGGTGTCATTATTCTATAGCTGTTACATTACATTTACTTCATAATGATGAATTAAAGTAAAAAAACATGTCTATTGCCACTTTAAACTCTGCCATCCATTTGTATCCTGGTATTGATTGTTGTGCCAGAACAGCTCCTTTTTGGAATTTGAATAAACTGTAAATCTCCATACCTTGACAGGTGTCATCCATAACTTGATGGCCGACTTCACAGGTACAGCCCCCCTGCAGTGGACCCCAAACTCCATCCACATCACACTCTCGAACAGGTGGGAAAACCTCTAAAGCTCCCTTCACGCAGGAACCCGTCAACGGACCCGACGCGGCCCCGGTCCCATTGAACGAGGCCAGGTGGGCCACGGTGTCAGGGCACCTCCTGTAGTACAGTCTGATGGATGTTACCATCACACATGTTCCTGAGTAGGAGAGGGCCAGCTGAAAGCCCCTGCTGCTGACGGAGCCCAGGCTCAAAGCCCGGCTGTGGTTCAGATAGCTGGATATTTGCTCCAGATAGAATGTCTCAGGGAACGGCTTGGACGTCTGAAGGTCCAGGACAGCCCGAGTATCTTGAAATCTTGCGATTAGTGTGTTTGTGTCAAACAGGTGAACTTGTAGCGGGCCGAGCTGACCAGACGGCTCCTCTTCTTGGGCAAATGAAACATCCATCAGTAGATGGTGGGCATCTTTCCGCTCCATCCACTGGCTTAAAATAGTTCTCCTTATGTTTCTTCCACAAGCTTGGAGCACAGGCACCAGACTCGGTGTGCCCAGTCTCAGCTGAATCTTACTCCACTGCGATGACGGGAAGATGCAAGAGAACATCAGTGAAAAGCGTAAAACTACAGGTTCACACAAGAACACGGAGGAGACTCAACAACCTCAGTTAAAGACAGATGCTGCCTTCAAATGTGGTCTTGTTTACCGCCTTGGTATTTTTGTCGTATTCACGATGCCAGGAGTGGATATTTTCTAAAAGCTCAGTGTAAGAGCCATTTTGTATTCTTAACAGTTTTTGTATTTTATGTTTATTGCAAAAGTATGTGTGTTATGCCCTTTAGAATGTTTACCATATAATAGAGTTAAAAGATTGGCCATGTTGTAAAATGTGCTTCAAATGTGTGTTTTTGCCCTTTGAAGTTAAAGGCTCCTCTATTCTGTCCTGCTATTGGATAATGATTGGTTGACTCCTTTAAGTGAGTTTTCAGTGTAAATTAGGCTTTGATGGAGCAGGATGTGGAGCAACAATTTTTCTGATCGCAGATTATAGAACGCAGATTCTAGAACGCAGATTATAGACTTTTTAGTTATAGCCATCCATCCATCCATTTTCCACCGCTTATCCGGGGTCGGGTCGCGG
>NW_022280174.1:178641-209029 GCF_004355925.1 Anarrhichthys ocellatus
CCGCGACCCGACCCCGGATAAGCGGTGGAAAATGGATGGATGGATGGATATTCTAAATATAGTGTACTCTGAAACTGATGTTGATTTATTTTAGGTGTTTAAAATACATCCTCAGCAGTACATTACGTTGCTCCTGTGCTGGTACTCCAGTCTGTTTCTCCAATCTACTGTAGGTAATACAAATAAGTAACTTCAATGTAAATATAAATGCCTTGTTTTAGCTGCTTTACTGAATGACTCAGAAGGTCTTTCGTTCCAGCAGCAGTTCGATTTTTGAATGAACACCTTTAGATGTGGTTTTTAGATTTAGCATCTTTCTGATGTCAATCATGTTTCATATGGCATTTCCTGGTGTTATTTATTCTTTGTAATGTGTTTTTGTCTGTTGCGCACTGAGGACTGTGTCTATTGTTGTCTGTATGAGTTTATGGTGGCAAATGAGTTTCCCCACCGGGTATTAATAAAGTTTTCTAATCTAATCTAATACTCTGACACTGGTACATTATAGAGAAGCACTACAGGCTACAATCGGAGCATTCGACCTCAGTGCTTGGTGTTAAGGACTGTGTTGTGGAGTGATGTAGAAGCGGTGTGTGTTTAGCAGTAAAGTCGTACCTTCAATTGCCATCATGTCCCTCAGCTCTTTGTTTAACAGCTCGAATTTTCGTTCCAGGTCTTGTTCCTCCAGCCTGTCAATCACAAGAGATGCATGTCAACATGTCTGACATCTGTGCACACGGAGGAGAGTTGTCTCAAACTTCCCTATTTCTTTGCTTTATTTGCGTGCTATTTCCTTAAAGTTTGTGAGTATCAGTTCGTATCAGAGGTCAAGAGTGGACCGTTACCTACAACTTCTCATTTTGCTTGCTTAACAGTATTCAGAAATCCTGCCCACTGACAACAGCAAAGTTATTCTCACATCGGGATCTTTCATTGGCTCATTTGAGTGGACAGGATTTTAAGTGAGAGATAGTGAGCACAAGGAGCAGCAGCATAACTTCATTCATTATTTCAGCAGCTAAATGTTTAGTTCTCTTTCCTCTGTCAAAGTTTAGAACTACCGTTGCTGCTTAAATGTCCCAAGATATTTGCTGCAGTGACGTGAAACTGGATGGAAACTAACAATTACTGAAAGCACTCTCTAATGGACCATCATTTACTAAATGAACATCATGCTGTATTGAAGAAGACTTGAAACTAGAGATTGAGACCATAAACTCATGTTTACAATGTTTACTGAGGTGATAAATCAAGTGAGAAGTCTTCTATACAATCAGACTTCTTTTTGCAACCGGAGGAGTCGCCCCCTGATGGTCAGTAGAGAGAATGCCAGAGCAGAACCGAAAGGTTGCCGCCTGGTGTTTACAGACAGTAAGCGAGAACTGCTGGACACCTTTAACGATCGATTCTAGTGTGTTTTAATGCTTCCAGCAGTGTGTGTCGTGGATGTCTTACAGTAGCTGCAGATGGTCCTGCCTCCTGATTAAAGCATTCTTCTTGTTGACCAGCACGAACCATTCCTGGATCAACCTCTCCTCCTCCACCTTGTCACTGCCTGCAGGAGAAAATCACATTACTATAACCCCCTTTGTTAGTCATAGTCCTTCTCTTTCTTTCCTACAATGGAATAATGGAGTTTCACAGTGAATGAATAATATCTATACCACAGCTGTTTAATTAGTGCCTTCACATTACAAATTATTCATTGAAATTATGTTCTTCCTTAAGGTTAATAATCTGTACAAGTTCTACCCTTGTTCCCTCTAAATATTACTGTCACCCAGAATAGCATGTGCTTTTCATTCATTGTGCACCCATCTGTAGATGATCTTACCCGTTTCCAGGAGTTGTCTGAGTTTCCTCTCCACCACACCTGCTCTGTTATCAATATGACTTTGTTCCGCTTCCAGGGCTTCTATCTGACTCCGCACATACTGGCTGGGGTCCTGGATACATTCATACACACACAAATAAACACAATTACCTAACAGAAAGTTAGGGTCACTTGTAGATATTCAACCCTGCAATGAAAAGAATGGTGGGTGACTGACTTGGCCCTCTAGTCGTCCCTCCTCGACTTCAGCCTCTGTTGTTTCTGTGAGACAAACACAAATACCACTTGTATGAATGAAGCCATGCTTTACAACTTTACTTTCAACAAAGGAAAAACATTCCAAATCACCAGGTCCAAATGAAGGTGTCAAAAAAAGGAGTTTAACAGTTTTTTTAAAAGGTGGATTCATTAATGTTTATGTTAACACAGATTTATGAAATCTAACCAGTGTCTGACTTCCTCCGAGTAATCACACTGTCTTCTTGGCCTGCAACAACCTGCAGACAAACAAAGTTCCTCATACATCACAGATAAGAGAAAAATGCAATGACGAAAATAAAAAGGCGATAAATGAATAAGGCGATTAGGAATCATACCACTGATATTTCTCCTTCTTCTAATGACCCACTCCTCCGCTGTGACCTACGCTTCTTGACCAGATCTGCGTCTTTGACATGAGAGAAACCAGTCTTGGACAGGAAATGAGTCCTTGGCGGTGCCAATGGTAGCTGAGCCCCAGCAACCTGCAGCCGTTTGGTTCTGGGAGGAGGTACAACATCCCTGGTTATAATGTCTGCCGCCTCTGTGGTGCCTGCAGTCCCGTTGGTGTCTAGACTTATACCCTCCTCTTGCAGCCTCTGGGTACAGTAGCGAACAGTCGCCTCTGGGTCCTCCTGGCCCTCCCGGTCCCCTGCAACTGCATAGCTTGACTCGCTGCTATCTCTCGCTATGTGGAGCACACTGAGCTGCTGGCCTGTGAAATGGGTGCGGATCTGGTTGAGGTAGGTCATGACAATGAGGCGGTCAGGCACTGCTAGCATGACCATGTCTGAAGGCTCCATCAGCCTGGAAATGCCAAGTTCGGCAAAGCCGTCAAAGGCCTGCAATTTGTAAAAGAAAATAGATCAGATTGGGAATCATCAACCAACGCGAGAAACAGTTATATTATGCAATGTTGGTCTATTTAACAATCACCTTCTTATTGTTGTGCTTGATGTCATACGGGTCCAGCATTTCAAAATTACTATGAACAAAAAGAGAGGACACATAAATCAGTGCATGCATTAAGAAAAATACAACACTCTTTCTATCTTTAGGCCAACTATTTTCAACAGCTTTCTCACATATTTTCTGGTTGGAAGTGATGTAAAATAGCACAAAAGGCAAGGCCGTTCCTCCAGGAGGTGCTGAAGTTGGTGATCTTCAGTCCCTTGTGACCCTGCGTGACGTCCTGACACCAGTCCAGTAGAGACTGACTCGATGTCACTAAGCTGGGAGTGGGTGAAAAGCCCTAGAACACAAACAATGACAATATTGGGGAAGGATCGTAAATAACTGCAGTTAATGATAATTCTTCAATCTGAGCGACATTTTGCACATTATTCTCAGTTATTTGATCAATTGTAATACATAAATATTGATAGGTGCAGCTTTAACATACTTCCGGAGAGGCAGCCCCATCTGCAGGTCTTTTCTGAGGTGTTGTTACTTCACTGGCTTGGTGGATGTAAGCAACTTGCGACTTCTCCCTTTGCCTGGAGAAACACACAAAAACAAAGCAAAGTGAGAATTGAATTCCACAATTTCTTTAAGAACATGTTTGTCTGATTATTGATGATTTTGTAAACCATGTTGATAATAAGACCACACCATGTTAGATAATTAGGAAATTAAGATAATTAGGAAATAATTAGGACATACAAATGAGAATTTATATTGTGTAGAGAGTTAGTTAGTTATAAGTATTCAGTATGTTTACTAACTAATCTTACCTTTCTTCCTCTAAACAACCAGCATCTACATCTACAGACACAAAGCCAAAGTCCAACTCTTCGTCCCTTATTTCCTTCCTTGAGTTTATTTCCACTGGTTCACTGTCTTTATCATCCTCTACATGTAGCCAGTCATCCTGAGAAGATGCAACAGTGGAAGAAAGAGACCTATCAACCTCTTCTCCCAGGACTTTTTCAATGTCAGCTTGCTCAGACACACACTCTGCAGCCTTCTCTGAGTCATCTGTGGCAACAGGTTTTTCTGTAAAGGTCCAGCCTTCAATGATTTCATCCAGTCCCTTCTCAGTATCTTCTACAGCATTGACCTGAGGAAATTCTTCTTCTCCCATTGCTTCCAACACTTCTCGTTCCAACTCAGATGCCCCATCATCTTCTCCTTGGATTGTGACGAAACCTCCTTCAGAGATCACACTTGAATCCAGCGATGTTGAGCTTTCCTTAGTTTGCTTGCCGGTGGCAGATGTATCCTCTGGGTTTCTCTGAAAGAATTCCATTTCCAAAGGGAATACATTGTCTGCCGGTGTTGTGCTGTCTGAATAAGTTGCACTGAGACGATTCTTGGCCCGTGGCAATGGAACTGGCAAGCTTGACTGTTCATTCTGTTGGACTGATTCATCACCAGTGGTGTCAGTTACTGTGTCTGGCAGGCAGGGAGGTGGTGAATCAGAAATTGTAGTGGCATCTGGGAATGACCCACTGAGACGTTTCTTTACTCTTGGTTTTGGTACAGGTAAGCTTGAAGCGCCTGGTGTCTTCTCTACTTGAACCCTGCCCTCGATGATCAATCTACCTCTCCTCAACTTCACGGGAGTCACTACTTCTATGGATGAAGAAGGTTGATCTATGGATGAAGAAGGTTGATCACCCAAAGGGGGAAAGCATTTGCTGTCTTGCACTTTTGACAAATCTTTAGTTGTTGAGGAAATGGATGAAGGACCATCTTGCTTTGCTGCCTGTCCCTCTTCTCCATGGGAAGGCTTGGATGTGCTCACCATAGCTGCAACGTCATCTGGGAAGGAGCCACTGACACGTTTCCTCACACGTGGCCGTGGCATACAAAGAGATGTTTGTTTGTCCTTGTCTGCTTCTGCTATCTCTGATGAATCTTCTATTTTCTGAGAAGACGTGATGTCAATCGTATCAACAGATGTGTCACCACCAATAATATTTGATTGCTTTATGTCGTCCCTAACAGTGTTTGTTATCTGGACTGGTTTTACAGACTCCTTGTCACTGCCGATTTTGCCAGATTTGCTTGAGGGCAATTTCTTGCCACGTTGTGGAAGACGTATCTTCTTGATGATTGAGAGAGAAGCAGTTTGCTCAACATGAAACATCTCTGGTTCAGGCGTTGGTGTGATGCTCTCAATCCCCTTTGTTTCTGAGGGAAGAATTACATGAGCAGAGGCCTGGACAGATGTATTAATGTCTTTCTTAAGCCATTCTGAAGTATGAGAGGTTTGCTCTGTGTGCTTTGAGCAGACCAGTTCTGTGTCTGCCTGTAGAGAGGCACTCCCAACAAAATCTGTTTCTTGTTTGATTGTTTGGTCTTTTCTTCCTACTGGTTGTGAAGGGATCATTTCAGTGGCTGTTTGACCAAGTTTATCAATGCTCTGTAAAGGTTCAAGAGCATCTGAGACAACAGAGCTTCTCTTACATGGTTGAGGAGGAACAGGATCCATAGTTTTCAAAGCAGAGCTGACTTGGGCTTTCAAATCCTGTTGGTCATTCGTTTTGGGAACAAATGTCTCTCTAGTCACACTGTCTTTTCTCCTTAGAGGCTTGCAAGGGGCAGTTTTCTGTGGCGTTTCAGGTGGCAAACTACCATCTCTTCTTTTCACACGAGGAGGCGCAACAACATCCATGGATATTTTCACAGATTCAACTTCTCCTTTCTGTCTATAGTCACTTTCTTGGGCATGACCATTCTGAGGTACACCAGGGATGCTACTGGCTCCTTTCTTTATCCGGCAAGATGGGGCAGTGGCAGGTTGTATCTCACCAGTAGCATCTTTCCCAAGAGATTGGATTGGAACAACCTCAGGGAGGAGATTGACCGACACAATATTAGATTTTTGTTTGCGGTCTGGGGTTAAACTATCCTTCCTTCTGAGTGGTCGTGATGGAATAGTGTCTTTTTCTTGATCAAACCGTTTCTGTTGAGGTTCTGGAACTTTTCTCTTGGGCTTTCTGCCTCGGACAGCAATGCCAGCATGTGGTCCATCTGGACTAATGTCCTGAATATATGAGGGTTTGTCCATGAGTTTCTCTCCGTGAACTTTGGAATCTATCAGTGACTCATTTGATGTAGGCTGCAGGGAAGTGGCAGAAATTTCTTCCATGTTTGTTTGTTGGGGGCTTAAGGAAGAGAAAGGACAAGCTTCAGAATTTGCTGTTTTTTGCCATATAGTTGTACCATGCACCTTATCTCCAACCAATTAATATGCTCAACTGAATAAGACAGTCAGCAAATCATATGACAAATTGTAAAACAAAACTGACCGTTTTCAATATTCTGCTTTACTTGTGTACATGCACACTGTCATTGAAACAACACAGCAGCATATAAAGCACATTCTTTATAGACAAAGTCGCCCTAAGTCTACAAGACTTAAAAAGACACCACTAAAAAAAGTTAACATTACCATTCCATATAACAATGCCAATCTTTACGGCCATCACAAATAGTTGACCATCACAATTTCCTGAGTAGCAAGCGCTCATAAGCAGAACAAGAAACAATGCTATCGCCAAAAACGCAGAACATATACACTATCACACCGTGCAACCAAACACTTTACTGGGTCATTGTCCCCCAACACTCACCCTTTATCCAGCTGTGATGAAGTTGACTCTGTTCTAACCTCATCCTGTTCTGTCTCAGTCTGTTGCCTTGCTAACAAGCTTTCAATGTACACTGTACAATGCGAGTCCTGCCCTGTGTTAGATATTTCCTTTGTATGCAATTGATCAAGAAAGGCTTCTTGTTCCTCTACTTGTTCACTATCCTCCTTTGATATTTCAGTGATATCTGACTCTGTCAGCGGTGGCCATTTCTTTATGCTTGCACAAACCAAAAACCTGTCATCACTGTCGGTAGTTGGTGATGGAGACGCTGATCGATCACCTTCCAAGTCCAACATGTAAGGCTCAGCACTTTCTGGATATTCAATGTTATGTTTGGTATGAATGTCTTCAAGCTGGCCCTCTATCTTCTGTATGGAAGTAGTGTTGCCAGCAAAATGTGTTGAAAACTCATCTGAAGGAGTCAGTGTCTTGTCTTTCAGATCCATAGAAGAGGCAGCCCTGGGTTGGTGCTCCACTTCAGCTAAAGTAGAGCTAGACGGCCCCAAAATGGATACTACTGTTTCATAACTGTGAGACATGGATACTGGAGTGAGTGAATGAAACCTGGAACCATGCAAAAACAATGGTTTCAATAAACATGTAACTAATTGTAGAAACCAGTGAGTACTGGAGAAAGTAAAATAAATTCCCATGCAAATGCTGTCCAGTTATTTTCTTTACCCCAAACTTTGAAATGTCAAAATCTGAATAGAAAAATAGAATGAGCATGATACATAATAATGTGGAATGGGAAATATCTCCATTTAGGGGTACCAATAATTGATGCACACTATGACGCATGCTTCACACTATTAGTTTCAGGCCAGTCTTACACCTACCCTTTGTGGAAAACACCAACAATAGCCTTAACTAATCCGGACGCCTCTTCCTCTTTTGCTGACAAAGAGGACTTTGCTTGTTTTTCTGTAATCGTTCCCTCTGCCTCCAATACTTCCCAACCCAAGACTCCCACTGGCTTTGATGTGTCCAATGGTTTCTTCCCTTTTGTCTGGGCTACCTCTGCTACTGTCCTTTCTACTTGTGATTTGCTGAGGACCCAGAAACCACAGTTTAAGGTGTGATCCACAGAACTCGGGCAGCAGCACGATACAAAATCGAATGAATTACAGCATTCACAGAGATACTGAAGTTTACCATGCACTGTATTGTCAAGTTACAAAAACTACTGTATATACAGTATGTCAAAACAGTCCATGTTAGGCAAGCACTAGACTGACCCCTTTCACAGCAAACAATGCAAGAGCACTGGGCTCTTTTACTTACCCGTTATCTACACAAAGGTCTATGTTTTGCTTTGCACCGCCTTTGAATTTCTCCTCTGTCATAAAAGCAAACATAGTAAAATACACAAAAAGAAACAAGACATAGAAAAGTGAATCTTCACACTGTGAATGTCTCACCATATGCAAGTGCTGTGCTGGGGAAGCTAAGAGATGTGGAAGGAACACCAGGCATTCTTGGGTCTTTGTGATATGACTGAGTTGACTGTGCATGAGGCAATTGTTGTGGTGTATGCTTCCCAGTAGAACAGTGGACTTGAATGATCATAGTTTCTTTCTCTGCTGAATTCAATTGTGAAATGCTGGGGAGCCCAGGGATTTGAGTTAAATGTGGACATGATGGAGCCATTGCTACCATGTACTTCATTTCTTCTTGGTCATGTTTGGCTGGGAATTTTGCAATGACACAAATCTTCTCATTCTGCAACTTCTCAGACAAGGACTCACTGTGTGTTGTCCTAATTTGTATATTTATATATTGAGAGCTAAGCATCCTTGCTGATGGGAAACCTGGGATGCATGAAACACATGGAGCAGACGTGTATAAGCTGACCATATTTGGTGGTCTGTTTACAACTTGAGCAGAAGGAAAACCACGTACTCTGGCTTCTTTTGGGCAGGATGTCACTAATGTCACCATGCTTTTCATGCTGTAGCAAGATAGCTGGTCCTGTTCAGTAAGTGTTAAAATCATTTCTGCCCTTTTCTCCTGAGACTTTAGCAAAATTGGTTTTGTTTCATTTAGCCACCCTGTCTTTGGGATTGTAGTCATGGATGCAAATCCTTTGAGACTTGAAGCACTGGAACAGCAAGGTACAAAACGTATCATATTGGGTTCAATCTTGGATTTGGTTCGAGGTGCAGAGGGGAACCCAGGGATTGTGGATGCCTCTGGACAAGATGGCACTAAGGCCAACATTGTCTTTGCAGATTCTCTGTCTTCATTTGGACTGCGCATTATGAATACTGTCTCCTTTGATGGTTTATCACACAAAGTGTGTGGATCAAAAATCCATTGGAATTTTGAGGCCCCTTCAAAGGATGCAAATCCAGGGAGATTGGATACTTTGGAGCAAACGGGTACAAGACTCAGCATATTGTATTTGGGAACAGATGCGAAACCTGGAATCTTTGATGCTCCTGGGCAAGAAGGAACCAAAGCAAGCATGTTGTTTGGTTTGTCTATGTTAATTGGTGAGCTGTTTATCCTAAACGAAATGCTCTTTTGTGGTCTTTGCATCAATGAACCCAGTTCAGCACACCATCCGTCTTCCTTGTGCCCTTCAACTGATGGAAATCCAGGTATGAGAGAAACTAGGGGGCACAAAGGAAGGAGGTTGACTACATTTAGGCCATAATACACCATTTTAGTGTTTGGAATAGATGGGAAACCAGGGACTCTTGTCACTTTAGGACAGGATGGTACACAGGAAACCATAGTCTTCATAATCTTTTTGTTATTTGATGTGTCAAATATGACCTTCTTCTTTGGTAGGCTCTTCAGCAATGACCCCTTTTCTGCTACCCATCCCACACTTATATCCCCATCAATTGATGGGAATCCAGGAATTTTGGAAACTTGCGAGCACAATGGTAAAAGGCTGATCATATTTGGTGCACTAATGTTTTTGGAATTTGGATGAGAAGGAAATCCTGGCGTCCTTGCCTCTTTTGGACAGGATGGTACAAGAGAAACCATTGCTTTCATTGCTTTCTTATCTCCTTCACATTTGTCTATCGATGACACCAGCTTTTCTTTTAATCTTGGTTCAAATAGTGGTTTCCTGCTCACTGTCCATTCTTTTGAAAAATTAGATGATGGAAATCCTGGTATTTGTGACACTTTTGAGCATGCGCTTGAAAGACTGACCATATTTGTCATGTCAACATTATTTATCCTGGGTTTTGGGACAGAGGGAAAACCAAAGATGAGTGATTCTCTTGGGCAACTTTGTGCAAGAGACACAACTCCTTTCATGTCTTCATCCAGTTTATCGTTGTCCGGTAGTAATATAGACTTCTTTTTCATTTGCTTCTCCCATAACGGCTGATGAAAAGTGTTCCAGTCTTTGCTGTCATCTTTCTGCATTGAAGGAAAACCAGGAATACTTGATGCAGCCGGGCAAGATGGAAGGAGATTGACAATACTAAAACCATTATAGATTACTGTAGGTTCCAGGGCAGATGGAAATCCAAGAATACAAGCTTCTTTTGGACATGTTGGGGCTAAAGCTGACATGGCTCTCATGTCATCATTCATGTCATCGTTGTGAGGTCTCTCTTCAATCATAACTATGTATTGTTTTGTCTGTGTTACCCCTAAGGGCTTGAAATCTGTAGCCCAGCTTTTGCTCAACGGTTCCATTAATGATGGAACACCTTCAATACAAGAGGTTTTGGGGCAAGATCTTACAAGGCTAATCATATCTGATCCATGATGTGCTATAGCAGGTTGTGTAATTGATGGGATGCCTGGTATGCAAAGATGTCTTGAGCAAGTTGGTACCAAAGCTCCCAGTTTAATTTCATTCTTCTCTTTTGGTGACGCTGTCATTACAACAAGTTCAGTTTTAATTTTGTTTTCCAAAAGTGGAGCCTGCTGAGATACCCATGATCTGTTGCTGGCTTCATCAATAGATGGTGCATCAGGTATACTGGATACACTTAGACAACTGGGATAAATATCCACCAGATTTGGTCCATAAAAAACTAAACTGTATTGTGGTGCAGAAGGAAAACCTGGATTTATTGCCTTTCTGGGGCAAGAGGGTACAAGTAAAGCCATTTGCTTCTTGTTCTGTTCATCATCCTTTAATGCATATGGCGGTAATATTTCCTTAATTTTTGATTGTTTCTCCCAAATTGGCTTTTGATCTATAAGCCAGTGTTTTTCTTTTATGGGTAATCTGGATGGCATGCCAGCAATGCTTGTCACACTGGGACAGACAACCAAGAAAGTGGACTGTTTGTATTGCATTTCAGGCTTCACATAGTATGGCACATATTGTGCATGAGGGTGGGAAGATGTTTTATCCACAATGTCATTATCCTCTGATGGCGTATCCCAAGTAGACTTGCTGTCCAGTAGGCATTCATCTGTTTGTTTAGCAGTAGCAGTGAATTCAAATATGTCGCTAACTGTTGGGTGTTCTGGCAATTGATCAACAATCCCAGCTTCTGTATATCTCTTCATTTCATCACCAGTGTTTAACATCATGGAAGAGAGACTGACCCTTTCTTTTGTCATTTCCATTTCTTCTTCTGATGTGTTTTTAGTTGCCTCTGTAGTCACCTTTGGTAGCTCTTCCCATAATATGGTCTGGTCTGTCGGACATTTTACTGTAGGTGCCTTTGGTAGCTCCTCCCATACTATGGTCCTGTTTGTGGGATGTTTTTGTAACCGCTGCTCAGCATTATTTATTTGGGTTTGGGATGAGAGTTGTGCTGCACCAGCAACAACTGGGCATGATGGCTGTAGTGAAACCATGTTTTCATGTCTAAAGAGAAGGTAAATTAAAGTATGTTAAAGTCAAAGTTTTCTATTGAAAGATGCCAGGTAAAATAATAATGTGTAAGAGCCTTCCCACAAGCTACATTGTAATTCTACATATTTTCATCACAATAGAATGCAAGCCTGGTACAGTGTACCTCAATCAATTGATGAGAAAGTAAGCAGTGCTTGACAGTATAATTACAACAAATTTACATATAGCATCGTTGAAAATAAAACTCTATATCACTACTCATTACCATTCTTATGATAGGTATTTTACACTAATGCATGCAATGTCAACACATGCTATTCACTCCAAACAGCCTGTATTAAACAACCGTCCACAAGAGCTAAAAAGCTACAAGCAAACAAAACAACACGACACAGCAGGTTGATTCCACAACTATAACAGCCAGTGCAGTAAAGCCAGCGTTATTTTTGAATGAAAAATTACTTCAAAATATTTTATATAATATCAAGAGTTGTAAAATATAAAAAACAAAGTGCTTGAAAGTAAATGTTGAACTGGATCTTTCCATAGAAATATTTTTGGATTTCTGTAAATCAAGAATTTCACCGACACAGAACTCGTCTCCAACAAGCAAATATTTCTTTAACAATTAATCTTTCTGTAGTCATCTGACTTCTACACTTAGCTTCAATGTGTCTTTGTTGGTTTTTATGTTTTATGTATTTATTGATGGTTTTCCAAACTGACTTGCACTTATATTCTGCTTCTGTTTTGTTATAAATTTGGTCTCTATAGCAAACCATTTTGCTCACAAGTGCTAAAGCGACAATGCTACTATGAATGGCAAGAAATGAAGCCTACCTCAAGAGGACATTATAAATTAAAACCATGCAACACACATCACTACTCTGATATCAATCTGACAAGAGCAGAGGCTAAGTATTAGCCTCTCTCATACTTACCCACTCTTAGAGTATCTAATGCACCCTTCATCCACAGTGTCATTAATGCTTAGTAATAACGCCTATTAACTCTACTGACAAAGCTTTATCTGACTCTCTATGGGCATGGAACCATGACTCTCCACAGTCACTACAAAAGTCTCTGCTTCTTTGCCCCTTTTCTTACATTGATATTTTAGTTTCTTGAATATCTTTTTGACCCCATGGGCTGACACAATGACAAGTGACAAGAGGGAAACACTGAACCACAGAATAACTCAAAGCTAAACAAAGTATGACACACAAGGAATGCAGATTTTGCAGTCAGATGGTGCTGAGATAAAGCAAATGCGTTATTGTGGAAATGCATCACCTCATTGCATCACCGTGCAAACCAAGGCAACCCACCTCTTCCTAACACTCAAGAATAGTGGCATGTCAGGAATGGAGTGCCACATTCTGCAATGCAAGTTTCTGAAAACAGAATCGAAAAGCAGATGTTTAAAAACCTACACTGCTGACATCACAAAGAGAACTCTAACTCACCCTTTTTCTACAACAGCTTTTTCTTCAGCCTCAATCGGTATTGGAAAGCCCTGTCCATCTTTACATCTCTCCAAAGCTGAGCACACATCGGATTTAGTTTTCTCTGTGTCAAATCTAATTGGACTGGCCTCATCCCATAACATCTTAATTCTATTAACTCTGGAGGATGGCTGGTCCACAGAATTTGATGATGGTAAGTCTTTGACAATGGTCTCGATGGGACAGGTTGATGACTCTATTGACATTCTTTGTTGTACATCCTCTGGTACATCTTGGCTCGGGAATATAAACAGTTTGGATCCCTCTCTGACAGAAACCTTACAAAAGTAACATTCTTCCAGTGACAGCTGTTCATTCGTAAGGTTTTCTCTTTCATTTTCATTTATTGTTGTTCCTGGCCACCCCTGTTCTGAATGGTGCACATGTGTGGATGGTACCCCAAGAACAGAGGCTTTCTTTGGGCAAGATGGCACAATATTTACCATATTCGGATTCCGGTTTATGTCAGGCATTGGAACTGTTGGGAAGCAAGAACTGAGAGCAATGTTTGGACAAGAAGTTTCAAGAGAAAGACTTGCCATTAATATATCTTTGTGGGGAGAACTATACTTTGTGTAAAATGAACTGCAGTCTTGCATCTTTACCATCACCACTGGCCAGCACCCTACTTTAGAATCATAAATAGCTGACACTCTTGAGGGGAAACCAATGATACTTGACCATTGTGGGCAACATTTCAGCAACTTTACCATATCTGGATGTTTTTCCACAATGGCATCAACAGCCTGGGATTGTGGAGCAGATGGAAATCCAGGGTTCAGGGCTTGTCGAGGACATGATGGAAGCATACTCAGCATGATTTCTTTGTCCTTATATGATGTATCCTTAACTGTAAAATCTTGGTGGACAACTCCATACCTTCTATTAAATGAGCTTTTCCAAACTACATCCTTGTCCACATACCAGCCATCCGAATCTTTTGCTATATTCTTTGCAGGTAGGCCTGGAATTTTACTGTGTTTTGGGAAAGTGGCTACAGTTTTTAACATGCTTTGAGGCTCTCTCATCACAGCTTCCACTTGTCTCTCTCCTGCCTTCGAGGGGATTCCAGGAATAAATGAGTGTTTTGGACAGGGTGGCAATATTGATACCATAACCTTAACCACCGCCTTTTCTGTAAAATATATTTTATGATCATGTATTACTGACAGTCTCCCTGGGTTTCTTAATGGCCTTTCCCATGCTGGCATTTCATACACATTCCATTCTGCCTCATCGGAATAACTGTAGTATCTAGAGGGTATTCCACATATGCTGGAATGTCTTGGACATGTAGGCAACAGATTGATCATACTTGGTATATCTGCTAACACCTGACATGGCACAGATGGAAAGCCTGGTAAACAGGCTGTCTGTGGGCAAGATGGCAATATTGATACCATATTTATGATCATATCACAATCAGAATAGAACACATTAACATCCAGTAAATGTAACTTAAATGCCGACTTCTCCCTAGGAAGTAGCATCGGCTTACTTTCCATTAGCCACTCTGATTGTTTGCTGGTGTCTCTTAGTGGCATTCCAGGAACTCTAGATTCCTTTGTACAACTTGGCAATAAATTCACCATAGTTGGGCCATCTGTTATTGTCAGTGTCAGAGCAGACGGAAACCCAGGGGCACTAACATTCTTAGGACAAGAGGGTAATATTGAACTCATACTTTCAGCAGTGTTTATATCAAAACACAAAACTGCATTTAGAATCTGTACTTCCTTTATGATAAATGGACTGTCCCAATGTAAAATTTTAGAAGCAAACCATTCATTGCAGCTAGACAAACAGAATTTCTGTCCAGTCTTTGAAGGCCAACCAGGGACTCCACTGTGTATGAGATATGAAGGCATTATATTAACCATGCTGGGTTCTTGTGGAGCAGAGGGTAAGCCAAAAATGTTGGCTTTGTTTGGGCAACTTCTCAGCATATCAACCATATCTTTAGGGATATCTGTGTCTTTCAGTATCCACTGAACAAGGTGAACTTGTGTTTTCTTCTCTGGTCTCTTGATGATCAACTGCCTCAAGGCATGCCAATCTTTGTTGTCTGAAATGATTTGATTTTGAGACAGCATTCCAGGAATTTGGGTCTGTTTAGGGCATATAGGTACAATACTGACAATACTTGGTAACAGCTTCTGGGGTCCTTTGGGCATACCTACGAGGCAGGTTCTCACAGGGTATGAAGGAAACAATGCCACTGTACTTACTAGTTCTCTTTTGTCTAGATCCTGACTTGTACCTGGGTAATTGTCAGGAATAAAGACTTTCCCTTTACTTAAGGGATTCCCTATTAACATTTGCCTGGTTATATCCAAACCCTCACCTTGAGCACCAACTGGCTCCTTAGAGATAAAACCAATGACTCTGTTTTTTCTTGGGAAATTAGGATCTTGACTTGGTGCAAATGGAACACTGGGCATAATTGGTTCTTTTCTTGGCACAGAGGGAAAACCAGGGATGGTTTCCTTCCAGGGACAAGATTGTAACATATCTACCATATGTTCTTTATCCTCATGTGACTTTTCCCGAATCAGAGTAGGATTACTTCTCAATGGTCGATCTAAAATAAGTTCCCTTAAAATATGCCAGCTGTCGTTATATGCCATAACTCCTTGTCTACCAGGCATACCTGCAACCATTGTCTGTTTAGGGCATGTAGGGAGAAGACTAGCCGTAGCTGAAGCCTTGTGCAATGGTGCAGAAGGAAACCCTGGAACACTAGCCTTTCTAGAACATGTTGGCAACATGGCCACCATGACTTTAACCATATTAGTATCAGTAACAGCTTGCTCCTGAACACAAGACATATGTGAAACAAATGCTTCTTTTATCTGCAAATGTTTCTTCCACAGAGAACAACTGTCCCAAACATTATTTTCAAACCCATTCACTGCTCCAGCAGAAGCTAACCCTGGAATCCTGCTAATTCTGGGACATATAGGTAAAAGACAAGTCACATTTGGCTCACGTTTCAAAGCAGATGGGAATCCAGGAATACTGGCAGACCTCGAGCAGGACGGTGTTAAGTCCACCATTTTTGAAATTCCTGTACTACCCTCATAAAGAGAGCTATAGTCTGAATGCAGGAGTATAGGAAATCTGTTGTTGGATAACCTCTGAGGCAATAACCTCTTATCAGGCCAAGCTGTAATTTCTGACTGATATAAAGATGACATGCCAGGAATCTTGGAATATTGTGGGCAACTTGATTGTAACTTAATCATACTTGGAATGCCTACTGTTCGTCCAATCTGAACTTCAGGCTGTAAAGTGGATGGTGAATGAGAAATAGAATCCCATGTTGTACATAATGGACCAAGTTCCACCTTAGATATGTACAAGCACATTTCTTCTGTACTGGCTGCTGAGCTTGCCACATTTTCAGTTCTCCCTTTCTCCATAGAACATTGTGGGTCGAAACAATGCACATCAAAGCTTTTTGTGGAAGATAATGCAAGATCCACTTTAAATTCTTCTCTTTGTTTTGATGAATTGTCTACTGTGGCTTGCTGTGCTGAGAGAAACCCAAAAGAGTCCAATCTTGAAGAGACTTGGTCTGAGGCAGTCATGTTGCATACGGTTTTCTTATCTATATTGGGTATTGGAACAACAGGGCTTATTTTTCGAGTGTCACTTTGTGGCTTCTCCTGCTGTGAGTTTTTCGCAATGGACCATTCTCCAGACTGAGCAGCCATGCTCTGATTTCTGAAGGAATAAAGTATACCAAAGTTTGATGTCAGAACAAAAAGGCTGGTGTGCTTTTAAAAATGGGGATTTAACTGACAGAGTAACACGCTACACTTACCCCAAATCCATAGTTACAGCTTCTTTTTTATGGGCCACTCCTATCCTTCCTGTCGGTTTTGTGTCAGAGGTTGTAGTAATTTGAGGCAAGTGCAACAAAGGTCCCTGGAGTGATCTGGAAGTTGGTAGGGGGTTGGTAGGAGAAATGGGTTTGTGTTGAACAGGCCCTGGTTGGGCTATTGAATTTCCTAACTGAATGGACATCATGGACGAGTGACTCCCCGGTTTAACCAAAGGCCCCTTGACTGAAGCAGAGGTATAATCTTGACAATCAGGGTTTAGATTAGGTGCCGAAGCAAAGGGAGGAACTGTTGGCTGAATGCTCGGGAATGTCCTTGTTGGCCTTAATTCTGTTTGATTCATCTGTGTTTTTGGCATCTCAAAATATTTTAGCCCTTGGGCTACGGGCTTTCTTGGGCTTAGGGGCAGGAGTGAGGCCATACTCTCAGGTCTGAGGGACAAACAAATGAGGATCAGAGTTATGACGTTATGACGTAAGGAAAGTCTCTACCGCAGTAATGCAGTCCATATCCAGGCCATATTCGCAGAATTCCACTGAACAGCACACAAGCCAATGAGCAATGTAACATGGAGCTACAAAGGATAACAGGAGATTCAAACCAGAGTCACGAACCAAACAAGCATTTTGTGATAAATCACGGAACGAATGACCAGGCAGCCAAGCAGCCACAGCCTTTTCAAATAATACACTGAAACCACACTGCCAGATCATTTGCCACTTGCTGTTGTTTTTGTTAAAATTTCAATGTACAAAGAATGTTTTTTGAAATTCCACATCTAGGCAATTTCACACGCAGCTCAACAAGCAGTGTAATGACACATTTTTTGCAGTGATGAAACAGTCACATATTATAAGCAGCAGAATATGCTAAACAGAGGGTACCACATTCTTGCATCATTTTACATGAAAGATCTAAGGATTTTTTTATATCAAAATGAGATATTTAACTTCTTCCGTGAGACATGCGAACCATTACAAATACATTTCAATGGTAGGGCTGGACCCGAATACTCAACTATTCAGTTCAATGTTTGTTGGGTAGGTTTGTTCTTTTTCGTTTTAATTTTAAAAATAATATTTTGTTCTTCACCAGTCCATTCATTTACTTTGGCTTCCCCATTTTGCACTGGCCGGGTAACAAATAACCAACGTATGAGCTTGTGAACTACGAACGGTAGATGTGAAAGCTTATATATCAATTATACAAATCAGCAAACCAAAACAATTATCTGGAAACTGCACAAAGCTGCAGAGTGGGGCTACTAGCAACCCTTTCACAGGTCATTTGATTCAATGGTTATAACAAAAATATTGCTTGGCTTTACTTTGCATCATTTGCTGTGGGCTCAGGCTCACAATCTGGTTTGCCAGGAGAATCACAGACACAATCCCTTCCTGTACAAAGTGTTCTGTGCTCATCTTCAATATTGACCAAAGCCCTGGACCACATTTCGCCTACAATTGCTGGGCTGAACCAGGACAAATCATGTCTAACCTCATCTAAGCCTCAGATTTAGATGCAGTCCTGGCTGACAGCCTTGTAACACTGCAGTCTGCAAAAAGAGGAAGACTACATACTGTGGGCTGCCTGCTCCTACATAGAGCCACACAAGCCACCATTTTAATACAGTGAATATTTTTTGTCAATGTAGGGTCTAGCAACATAAACCCATGTTTGTTTAGAAAGAAATATCAAAATAACAGACTGTATTTAGTTTCAGGGCCGAAACTAAATATATAAAAACATAAGAAAGGATACAAATAAATAATGTAATGCTAGATTCTCACCATAAATAAATAAATCACAAATTAAAGGAGACATTGAATATATAAATGTTAAATTCATTATTGTATTACAAAGACTTCAAGTAGCTTATAATGATGCCATGAGAATATTACTTAAGAGAGCGAGATGGTGTTTGTGGCTGCAGGAGTCAATACTTTGCGAACTGTTTTAAGAAATCTTATGTATGAATTTATTTGCCGGCTTAATGACTCTGAAAATTGAATCATCTTGGTTTTATCAAACATAAGTTTTGGTACTACGCGCTACCAGTCCCAGCTGTGGAGACATTGGTACAGCTGTCTCTTTGTACGGCATTGGTAGGCCATTGGATGTAATTTATTCTATGTAATGTCCTGTCTTATCTGGACCCTGAGTCTGAAATAAAAGTTTGTATTTATGTATTCATTTTTATATATATATATATTTAGAAATTCACATTTGTACATTTATTTATTCATTCTTATATTAATTTATCTATTTACGTATTAATTTGTTAAAACATTTATTTATCTATACATTTTTATTTATACTTTCATTGATCCTTAATTTAACTCTGACAGTCTTACAGACTTGCTTCTGATTGGCTATACCCTTCCAGGTGTTCCAGGGGTTTGCTAAAGGCTGGCCTAACTATGATGCTAACCGGCGCTATGAACAAGACAGGCACAGAAGGACTTAGCAACTCACTTTCTTGTTCCCATAGGCAGAAGGTGGGCTACCTGGTCCAAAGATACCCGAGGGCCAAGCACCGAAGAGAAACAGACCAACAACGGGTATCTTTCGTACGCTTTGCATCATTAAAATCACTCCTGAAAACTTTTGAGATGAGAAACCAAACGTGTAATTTTGAATATTAGCAGTTTTAGAAAAAAAACGTATGTTGAATAAAAAAGTTACTCCAACGTTTTCACAGTTAAGAAGCTAGCGACTGCAGGGACTGCCAACTACTGTAGCCAGCCATCCAGTAAAGCTCACAGACCATTTCATTTGTGATTTAATCATTCATTTATAGTGACAATTAAGCATTCAATTAAGAATTTAATTAATATCATTAGATATGTTTTTATATATTTAGGTTTGGTCCTAAAAACCCCCAATATGTATCTCTCAACAAACTCTATAATCAGTCAGCGCAGATCTCCTTTGGCTTTTAATACAAATATAGACCTATGTCTTTCAGTTGCCAAATGCAAGTATAAAATAGAATACGATATTATAAGCACTGTTCAAATAATTTGTTGCGATGTATGATTACTCAGTAAAAGTTATTAGCAGTAAAATACATGCAGTGCGATTAACGTTTGATGGAAATCCTATCACTAAAGGAAAAATCGACCTCTAAATGCTCGAACACTGTTAAATACATGTAGCAGCAATGTGGTTGTATTTCCAGACAAATTTTGTATTTTGTTCAAATAATCAAAACAAACAATTGTAATCAGTAATCAAGATGTAACAGGCAAGACAAAGAAAAGTTTCATTGTTCAGCGAAATGGCATTACTGGTCGTTGAGATAAAATGTATTGTTCTGCACTGTTGAAAGGAAGACAATGTCACTCTTCTTCTTGTTTCTGTTTCATTTTTGTATTTTGTTGCTTGTTCGTCAATATCCTGCCTCTTAGATCTTTTTTTACTAAATTATTTTGGGAATTACTTTAGTGGTTTTTAATTTGAAAAGTAGATAAATCAGAAATTTGACAAATCCAGGTCCACTCACTAGCTTTTTTGAGACCTTTCAACCCTATCACATGTTCTTCATCGGTGAAGGTCTCTCAGCTCCAACCACTGATGAGTTTCCTCAGCTGCTATGAGCAAACTACTCATTTAATACATCTGACACCACAAATTGATGCCATTAACAGTGTTGGAGTATCCGGGGCGGGATTAGTCCTTTAGAGCCATGCCAACCACACCATATATTAAGAAAACACCAAACCCGATAAAAAGGCAACCTTTCATATGAACTCACCCTGCTGATGTCTTCACAACTTCGATTCCAAAACGTCCGTCTCCTTTCCGCTCCGAAGCCCTGGACGACTCTGGCCTCCGGCTGGCCGGCGCTCTGGGATCAGGGGCTGAACAGCATGAAGTAACACACAGTTATCCATGCAGTCGTTGTCTAAAGGTGTCACTTATTCTACTCATTGTGTGTTCACGCTCACTTGTGGGAGTCGTACACTGGTTGTCCTCTTCACTCAGCGTGCTCAACTGTCTTTTGAATTCTGAAACGAAAGAAAAGGATAGAAGGAATTAAACAGGGACTATACGCGATAAGCTCGATGTTCATATGGCACCATATATTATGTATCAAGTGTTTAGCTGCTTTAATGAAAACAACCAGCAGGGGGAGACGTGTGCTTGTACATTGGTGGGGTTTAGTCACTCGGCATGGCTCCTTTTTGATTATGTACCTGTATCTTGGTCACTGTGTGAGGTTGTGGCAGTTTGGGATATATGAGGCTGAGAGGGAGGAGGAAGAGGAGGAGGCCCAGAGAGCACAAGAGCAGAGGAAGGACTTAAAGGAGAAGGTGAGAGGGTCTCTACTGTAGGGATGCCCTGGGGTCTCCAGGAAGGAACCAATCCAGACCCTCCCTGGGGTTTCTGCTCCAAAGAGGATGAAGCTGATAGAGAGGAAACATGATGGGGGCAGAGAGATGATGGGAAGGAGGAGAGGAGTGGAGGGAATGGAAGGTGGAATATCAACGACACATGTGCTTTCCAATATCAGTCCATCAGGCATTTCTCCAGTGTTAGTTCTGTATGTTTATGGTATATGTAATGAAAAGACCATTACAAACAAAAGCTCTTTTCATAGTGAATCCACTAATACATTCTCACCAGTGTCCTGATTTATTACATAGAGAACAATTTCTATGAAATCCATGTCTATATTGCAATATAAACATACTTATAATGCATCATAGTCTTATTAAATCTCTGTATAATCATAGTCTTAAGCACTCGTAAATATCCATAATGCTTTATAACAATAATCATACCTCATCATAAAGCATATTACAGTGACTTAAATGGTCAAGTATCATTAGAATTCATAATTGCTAGTCACTCAATGACATTTATGTTATAATTCCCATATTTGTAATACATTCTAATCATGTTATAGTGCGTTATAATCTCTGTTAAAATGCATTCTAATGTGATTTTTTGGAGTGGTCGTTGGTAAATGAAGGTTTACGGGCAGATATACATTACAAGCTGGTTATACATCCCTCTAAGTGCTCATTGTTTGCTTTAGTAAACAAAGCGAAAAAATGGCATTAATCAATGCATAATGGGAACATCACACACAAAATGACACTGAGTGACCAGCAATGATAAAGTATTGTCATTATGAATTTTTTAAAGATTATTGTTAAGAAGCATTATGAATATGGTGCTTATATCTATGATTAGACAGTGCTATAAGAACATTATAACTTATTATGACTATTTTATGCATTATGGAAATGAGAGTCATAGAAAGTGTTACTGAGAATTCTGCATTGTTGGGAGTCTTGTTTGCTCGCACAATGTGTGTCAAAACAATATATGTATTTATGTATGTATATTTTGGTCCTACTGAAGATATAAATCTTTAAAAAAAAGCTTTGGAATTCATTTCCTAAAACAGCTGGTCAATGTAGTTTTTACCAAACAAACAGGAAGAAATAGTGCGTCTGTTGGGGACTATTTTCAGTGGCGGATTAATCCACATTTGGTGCTCTGGTGACTATTTATGGCAGCAGGAATTCAATGAGAGTCATAACCTAATGTCTTGACATCTCTAACTATGCTAGTTGGTCTAGATAAAATGAACAGTAAATTCTTTATTCTAAAGGATGAAAGCCACATATAAGTACATCGAATGTTAGACACAGTACAGCAGAGAGGCTGAAGGTAGAGCACAATTACATGGCGTCTCTATCTGCTTTTTCTGCAGCACTGCAGGCTGTCCAGGATCGTTGGCAGAGAGATGCAGAAACTTAGGGGAGTAGGCAGGCTGTGCTAGAGGCACCTGAGATTTAGGAGGCCTCCATTCACTCTGCCACAAAGCTGGAAGAAAATAAGGAGAAGGGAAAAACGAACATGTAGGGATGGAGGGAGGAACAGGAGTAAATGCGTAGTAACAGGTGTATGAACGGCCTCTGACAGGACCTGTCCCTGTACCTGTCTCGGGGGCAGACGGCAGGCTGGTGGGCCGGGTGAGGGCGGAACCCGGCTCCCCCGCAGAGGAGAAGCGAGCTTTGGGCTGCCTGGAAGCAGCAGGCGGCCGAGGTATAAGAGGGAAGGAGCTAAGAGGAGCTGAAGATGAGGAGGAGGATGCAGAAGAAAAGGAAGGAACGCCCTGTGCTCTCCAGGCACTGGGACAGGCTGAGAGGGGAAGATGGAGAGAATAAAAGAAAAGAAAGTAGGGATGAAGAAATGGTAGAACAAAAGCAGGCTGCATCATTGTGATTTAAAAGAAAAGTGTTGGAAGAACTGCTTGAACTAATCAACATTAATTTCATGAGTCAGCCAAACAATAAAAAATAAAGGCCAAAGATGCTTCCCATAATGCTTTCTAAAGATATGTATTCGATAAAAGCTAAATGAATGGTATACCCTGAAGTAGGAGCTCATGTCTGTCTTGTGTGTGAATGCAGCATTAGCCCTTATAGCCAATCAAGACCAATAAACAGCACCATGGACTGTATTTTGGATCCTTTCGTCAATTAGAAACCAATCACAACTTTGAATGGAATCACGTAATACCTGTTTGTGAGGTATCAGAGAAAGTGGGAGTGCGGAGAGATGGAACGGAGGGTGAGGAGGAGAGGGAAGAGGTGGAGGTGGCGGCTTTAGAAGGGGTGAAGGTAACGAAAGCCTCCAAGCCCTCGGCTGGAGAGCAGTCGCTGTGGAAGCTATGGGGCCTTCGAGGAGCTGAAATGGGCACTAAAAAAGGACAGCAGAAGACGGACAGGAAGTGGCAGAGAAGTAAGAGGAAAGGGGAGAGCGGAAAGACATACCAAGAGACAGAACAATGGTGAGTGAAACCAGAAATACACAGAATATTTCTAGCCAACCTAAACATATATCTGCATATAATCTGTAGGCAATGGGACAAGATTTTGGTATCGAACGCGTTCTGTTTTCCGTTTATGGTCCGAGGAGTATTGATCAATCAGGTTTGAGTGGTCTTTGGTTGGATGCAGGTAAACAGTCCGTGTTCAGAGCAAAAGAAGTGGAACGCATTGGCTTGAACGAAATCTGTGAACCTATTGCCTATCATCTGATTTTGCTTTGTATAGGCTACAAAATTAACTGTTGTAATTGTTGTATCTCAACTCTAACACATTCTTCGCATCTCAGGTTTTTATTGGACTGTAGACAATGGCCAATGCACGGAAGAGGAAGGCGTGAATATCTATCATCCGTTATTTGGATATCCACTGGCTATACCGGAACCCTAGAATTATTCAAGCAGGTCTGTCTGCAGGTTCACAGTACTATAGGACACACCTACTACATGACACGCCCTCGAACCGTCACAGTTCAGTTTAGGCGCCAAAACTACAGTGTTAGGTTTAAGAAAACATTGTGGCTTACGCTAATCCCAGATCGCAGATAAACCCTTCTCGACATTTTGGTATTTGCCCCCAGAGGCTAAATCGTCTTCAGATCGACAGTTCCAAGATTGCAGTCAACCAAACTGCAAACAAAGTAGGGATGTCACGATGGTAGATAACAAAATTCTGAAAACGTGATGTTTTTTGTTTTTCTACAGTACTGCAGGTGTACTAGGGATCAGCCTTTGTGACTAATAGCGTCCCATCGTACCAGGGACGACAGAAAATGTCTCTTATAATGCTGCATTGTGAAAAAGAAATCAGCAGCAGTTAACGCTAGCTGTTTTTTACCGCGGTATCGATTTGGTATCGAGAACCGTAGAGTTTCTTCGTTATTGGTATCGACTACAAATCTTCTGGTATCGTGGCAGATAGGCTCCCAGCCCCTGGGGTCATACCGCTATCAGCCTTCAAATCAACACCAGACTAAATCACCCGTTGCTGTAAAGTCTAGCTATAATGTAGACACGCTTTTCCATTTCAAGAGAGATTGAGCAAAAGGCTCTATAACAACAAACAAATGAAGCAATTTATTCAACTTGACTTCACTGGCCTTAACACAGACCTGTCTGTATGTGGATGGAGACAAGCCAATCAGGACATTTCTAATGGATACTGATGGATAAATTGATTATAAGCCTGTGTAAGGCTCAGAGATTGAAAATAAGGGCATTCTGACTTATCGACACAGCAGGAGGTGCCTCAGACCAATTAATAATGTATAGCATATTACATAACTCCAGATCACATGTTCAAAAGTCACAGGCTTGTAAGAAGAACCTAGGGTGTACATATTTAACAGTTACACTGATTTCTTTATGGAAACAAAATCCAGAACTATTACAGTCATATTACTGGTTTTAACTGGGTTAGACTCTGTTGTCCAAACGTCATCTCTAACCATAACAGTGGGATCTATCACTTCACTCACTAAACTACAGTACCAGCCTGCTACAGTAGATATGCTTGTATCTTTAGGTTTACAACGAGAGGTTTTTACCTTATGTTGCCATTTGCAGGTGAAACAACATGAATTCCTTGTTTACTGCCATTTTCAATACATTTTACTGTAAATTATTTAAATTAAGCCAGAGTCTCAAATAAACACAGATACAGTTTTCATTCATTAATCTTTTATAATTGGTTTCTCTTTTGCTGTTTAAAAATATAAATATAAAAACTAACCAAGGAACACCTTGGTAGCCAAGGGCTTACAGCGCATAATCACAACGTCCCAGATAAAGGTGAAAATGGCCAAACAAAAATCTTTTAAAAAATGTTACATAAGCAACTGGAAAAATTGTATTGTAATTGTATTTCTGCAAAATATAAATATATATAAAAACAATTAGGCATAAAACCCTGTCTCTAATGTACCTAACAATTATAATAATAATAAGTAATATTATAATTATTATAAGTATATTAATTATAATAATTATAATTATTATTATAACTGTAATATTATGGTAATTATAATAAGTATAATAGGTATAATAATTATACTAATTATGATAATAAACTTTAATGCACATTTTTAAATTAAGTTACATGGTAAAACCAGGACCAAAAACAAAAGGTCTGGTTCTCTCTGCAGTTGAGGTTAATAATGGGCCACATTTTGAGGATTCACTGTTTCTACTACTATTAAGATTTCAGTTCAGTCAGTTTTCTTGTCAATGTAATGTTAAAATTTGAGTTGTTATGACTTAGATAGTTATGCTCAAACTACACTTGAATTGAAATGCTGTGTCAAAACAACACACTTTAGAGTTTTGAGTCATGGACGTGGAACTGGTGCAACAGAATGATTAGAAATCGTAATCAAATGCGTCGAATATTACTGGCAACCATACAGAGCGGTGTGAATTAAACAATTCCTAAATAAAAAAATGATCTACCAAAATAATCTGACGCTAAAAGTGACAAGAGAACACACATGAGGAGGAATATCTGTTGACCGATACCTGATCCGGCAGCGGGCTGGAAGATTTTGGGAAGCGCAGGAGGGTGAGCACGTGTAAAGGCTGGCAATGTGTAGGCATAGGGGGAGGGCCGAGCCTGCTGGGTAATGCTTGGTGGTCGTGTGGGTAAAGAAGATAGAACAGAGGGGTCTGGGGGTTCAGGCAGAGGAGGACGAGACAGGGCCGAGATGGTGGAGGAAATGCCAGAGGACGTTTTCCCATCCATCTCTGAGGTTACTGGGTGAAGACGAGTAGAACGGAAGGACACGGTGAAACGAGAAAGATGGAGAGAGAGAGAGAGAGGGGTTAAATGAAGGTTTGAATGATAGGAGAAGAAGACAGTAGCACTAAAACACAGAATGAAGATGTAAAGATGAAAGTGGGGATGTGGGAATGAGGTTTTGCTATATATGTGAGGAAACACAGAGGAAGTAAAAAGGGGAAGAGCAATGAAGAAAGACTGGCCTTTTTATGTCATGAATAATGTTATTTACACATAATGTCCGCTAAAGTTAGAATACTGTGCAGTGTGTGCTATCGGGAAGGTGGAAGAGTAGACCTTTGAACAGACAGTTACCTGTGAGGCCTGATTCAACTACAGGCCTCCAAGCCAGGTCATGTACTCTCATGATAGAGGAGGCAGAGGCTGTTATAGAGAGAAAGGGGAACAGGAGCAGACAGAGAGATTAAATAAAATGGGAACTGAGTTTCAAATAGGAAACCAAAGAGGAAGTAGCAGATTGAGATAAAGTGTTCAAAGAGAAACAGAAAGTAGGAAGTCTTTCCCACAGTTAATTAGACCTTGAAGTGTGGAAGTTGTAAATTGCAGCATCTAGCACATCAACACTTCAAAATAAAGATGTGTGATATTGTGTGTTAGCAGGTTATGAAAATATTCACGAGCGCTTTTAGTCCTATTTAGAACAGTGGTGATGATCCTGACAAAAAATGACACCAGGAAAAATTTAGAAAGATTACCCTGGAAAAACTTATTTTTAACTGTTCCTAAATCATAAACACAGGAAAGAAAAAACTATTGAGATCAGACCACATTTTATCACTTGTCTCTCGGGGCTTCCGTAGGTTTGTTTAATAAGGTTTACCAGGTTTGTAGCCAAAGATCATGTGTGAGGGAGTGTAGATTTGAGTTTTTGTTTTCCCAACAACTCCCTGAGTGATGGGTCTTTGATTCAATTTCAAGAGTTGCTTTCTTCCGTTTTACATTCATTCAGCTCATATCAATGATTTAAGCTTATAAACTTTAGAGTTTTGAATCTGGACCTTCAGTATTTGGATCAAGTAGCTCCTGAATGCCTCCGGTTTTAGGATTTCTTCTCAGACTGTCATTGCACATTAATTTGATCATCAAAGTGATCCTCAAGCGTTTCCCCAGTCTTACCAGTAACATGAGTAGCTTGTCCAAAGCTGGCCCTCCTCTCCTCACCACCTTCATCATCACTGTCAATGAAGTCATCCAGGTTTCCGATGTCACTCTGTTTCATGCTCATCAGACTAGCCAGACTCTGCATGTCCTCATCTCTGTGGAGAGTAGAAAAAGAATCCTCTGAAAGCATTGGATGGACATGAATATCAGTATTGGTCTTCAAATTGATTTGAATTCTGTAACGATAGCTTTGAGGACTTTGAGGATATTGATATGCTGCTGGGTTGATGACTTACGTGGCCTTGCCCTCTTTGAGAAAGATACAAGACAGGTTCAGTTTCAGCGTGGCTTCCACCACTTTGACGGACAGCGGTTTGAGCTTCAGCGTGACATCGTACTGGGCCGGCGTGGAACTGGCAAACTTCTTCATGTTGACATCTGCTGATGCCAACACCTTCCTGCGGCCTTTTGTCTCCTAATAAATACAAACAATGGACAAGGGGGGAGGTTAAGATTGAACACAGAAACAAAATCCTTCTTCCTGAGAATATATTGCTTTCCGATTAAAACTCAATTAAATGAAATCACAACTAAGGACAACACAGATCCTGCTGACTCACATTTTCAATGACAAAAGTCCAGTCTTTGTCCTCAAACTCATCTGCAGTAGGTTCCTGTGGACAGACAAATAAATTAAGTTGTGCATTTCCCATCTGTAAGCCAACTCATTTTATCAGCCCTACTACTTAGAGGCTTAAGCTCATACCTTGAAGAGTGTGATGGTGATGTCCAAACTCTCTGGAACCTGCCAAAGCACAAGGCCTCTGTAGGGGTTTTTGATCCCTGGCTGCCAGCTGTGGAGCTGACGGAAAACATAACACAAACGAGGGATTCAATCTCACAATTGTTACCTACATGTGTTTAATATGGAGTGAAATTCAACCTCTGCAGAGCACGCTTTAAATACCAAGACTATCTCCTAAAAATGACGTTCCCAAACAACTAAACCGCATTCTCAACTACGGAAACGTTAGAGGGAAACGTATTTTCTACAGGATTACAGTCGCACTTTTAAACCTGTGGGTAACTTGTGCATTAAAATAAAATAAATTGAAAAAGCAACAAAACTATTTGGTAGGTTTAGTAAAAGATTGTGGTTTGGCTTCAAATAAGACAGAGTTGACTTTTCGTTTCACACTGGACATGAACAACGGTCTCCTGGGTGAAAGTCCCGGGTTTGTTTGGCCCATCCATCCACCATGACCACCTCACTCTGCAGACTTTGATTTGAAACATACTTGTGATAGGCCTACATCAAAACAAAAATTGTTGAAAGGGAAGGTAATTTTTCGGAGACCAGGCAAGACTAAAAGAAAGTTTATCCTCTTGGAAGTAATGGGTAAATGGGTAATTTGAATGCTCTATATGAATCTCATCTCATTCTTCTCTGCTTTGTTACCTTTGTGCTGTGACGTCTGCTTCTCCTGATCCACGACACCCTCAGTTTGTCTGGTTGCCTGCAATCACAGCGGAGCACAAATAACATCTTAGTTAGTTTCCAGTGTTCCTTCCATCACTACTCTCTCCGTACCAGCATGAGTGTAACACACAGAAAAAATATTCCCACACACATGCAGGTAGATGTGCAAACAGGTTATGATTAAGGCTGGGTATCGTTTAAAAGATGACCATACCCGTACCAATACCAGTACCCTGAACGTGATACTAGTACTAATAGAGTACTTCATACCCATCATATCAAATGCCACAACCACTGCATTTATTCTTATCAGACGCTACAGGCATGTAGGGAAAGCAAACGTTACAAACTTCTGGTGGGATCTCAACACACTGAACTGCCAACCCCGTCAAATACACCCCGTTCAACTTCACCCATAGACTATATGAGAAGTGGACGTGGTCGTTGTGACATCACCCATAGGTTTGTGGACTGTCGTTTTGAAGCCTCAAGTTTGGCCGTCACCATCTTCACTTTTTGCAACCAATGAACAGAAGTGACCATATTTGGAATGTGGAGGAGTGACGTAGAGAAGCCGTATGCGACTCTGGTAGCAATAACGACCTGTCAATCACAAGGTAGCCCCGCCCTAAAGCATACCCTGCTTTATGGTCTATTGACTCTAAATGGACCATAACTTACTAAATGAACATCATGCTGTATTGAAGAAGACTTGAAACTAGAGATTGAGACCATAAACTCATGTTTACAATGAGGGAATAAATCAAGAGAGAAGTAGAGTCATTTTCTCATAGACTTCTATACAACCAGAGGAGTCGCCCCCTGATGGCCATTAGAGAGACACATTTACATTGGCATCACTCTTCAGAACCAGAGGTTGCCGCCTGACTTCACCACACCACAGACTGTATGGCTTGTAGCTGCTGTGGCAGTGGGCCAATCACAGACCGCATTCAATCAAAGAACAACAAGAAAAAAACGTACAAATAATAATTATTTTTTTCTAGATCTGGGCACAAAAAGGGAACGATTGCAGGTATCGTTTGACTGGAAAAGTTTAAATAGCAATACCCAGCCCTAGTCATGATGGTAACAAGACTGGGGTCATATCTGAAATCACACCCTTGGTCACTCAATCACTGTACTCTACATAAATAAACACTCAATACTTTAAGCAGGAAAATTTAGATTTTTTGACATTTATGAATCATCATTATTTTTGCATTATTACTGACATGGATACTACTTTTTTTCATTGCATTGTGGCAATTTCCTTTGGTACTAAAAAGTGTTAAATCTCACACTAAGAATTTGGACACTTGAAATGGTGAAAAGTA
>NW_022280174.1:209429-216733 GCF_004355925.1 Anarrhichthys ocellatus
AGGAAATAGTGAGCAATTTTAGACCAATCCTAGGGGCCACACTGGCAGCTCTGTCTGGCTGAACACAGGGACAGTATTGCTAAGTGCTAATGTCAGCATGCTAATATGCTCACAATTACAATGAAAACAGACCAAAATTCAGGGGGATCACTGAAGTGATAACAGTTCATCCTGTGGGAAACCTCACGTTCTATGGCGATCCATCTGACGGTGGTTGGGTTAAAGCATCATCTAATTTCATGTAATCTAATAATACTGCAGCCTGAGGAAGAGCACCGACCCAGCAGATGATGACTGATAGTAGCATGCACACTATTCCATCTGTGTGCTTTCATAACACTGAGGTGAAGAACTCATCCAGGAGAAAATGAAAATCTTGTGACTGTGTGAGTCAGAAGTTAGTGATGGAGAATAAGTCTCTTGAGGACAAACAGCTGTGATTGGAAGAGTGCCTGTGTGTATAAGAGAGGGATGCTGTAAACACTGAAAACATTCTATCCGAGTAGGGGGAGACCTCTCGTATGGCTGGGATCCACTCTTACATAATACTGAGGTAGCAGCCTGTTGTGTGAACACTGTATGCACTTCGGGAAAACAGAACCAAGATATAGTTGAGGCTTGAGGCCACATTACATCATCTTTCAACCATTATTTTCCCGCAATCTGCCCTGAAACAGGATGCGACGTCATGCTTCTGATGTGGGGACTACATAAACTTCGGTTCGCTATCACAGACTGTAGACGGTGTGCGAGTGTATCATGGCTAAAGGAATGTAAGGAGGGTCCATGCAAAAGATTCATTTAAAATGAACAATTTATTCAACACAAAACACTGAAATGGTGCGGAGGGGATCGACAGACAGACTCGCTTGTTTTTCATGGTTGTAAATATAATTTTGTACCCTTATTCAATTTCCCCCTCATTGTAGCAATCCATAGACAGAAGAGACATGACAGGGAAGTGAAGGGACAATCAACGGCAGCTTCAATTCAAAGCGTATTGGATCCATATTGTCAGTATCGGCCTTTAAAGACTGGGGACAGCGGGCCTCCTGCTCATGTTGCTTGACACTCACAACTATCGGCGATAAAGGTTGCAAAACAGTGAGAGCGAGTAAGAGAGAGAACAGAAATAGACGTCTGCAGTGCTGATCTTCACGAGGCTTAATATTAATCCTACACCTGCTGCAAACAACTCAAGTGTTTGTTTCCATCGGTTTGAAGTAGGAGACGTTTGAGCTTCACCATATGAGGGAATCCTGTCCGGTGGGAGGGAAGTTGTTGATCATACATCTTCTGAATAGTTTCTCCAGACTGTCTGAACACTCTTACTCTAATGTAGGTGGCTTTTGCTCATCAGTTAAGGGAGGCGGCCCATCTAGCTGATCCACATTTCACACATTCTTGTTATGGACAGTCGAAAACACAGACGTACTCTCTGTGACTTTTATTGCTTTCTAAACTTTAAAGCCCCTACAAACCCACACAGGTCTTTTCAATTATTTTGCATGATGAGCGTTCTTTTTAGGACCGTGTGTACTGGGATCTCCCTCACTCTCCTGTTGGCTTTATTGCACCTGTTCAGGTGAATTCAGTCATTGTCCGACCGACAGACGACACTGCCTCCTCATTCACTTCAACCAGACCGCTGCTCTCTTTTAAAGTGACGGTTAATATGAACATTCTCACAGTGGTAGATTCTTGCTGTGGCGCTGGTCCTGACGGTAACGGTTGCCAGGTTGACACTGGCAACCGTTTGGAGAAATTGGCAAACCAATTCTTGGCCTTTGGTTGCGATCAGTGGTAACCACTTTTTTATCATATAGATAAATAGGGACAGCAAACAGTGTGCACCTCAAAGTAAATACATCTTTTATATTTGTTGCATTAGTGATATTTAAAAAATGGAAACAGGCAGCGCTGCACCTGCATTGGCATTGTGATTAAAAGCATACCCTGCTTTATGGTCTATGTGACTCTAAATGGACCATAATTCACTAAATGAACATCATGCTGTATTGAAGAAGACTTGAAACTAGAGACTGAGACCATAAACTCATGTTTACTGAGGTAATAAATCAAGAGAGAAGTAGAGTCATCTTCTCATATTTTTCTCAGATGACGTATTTTTGTTGGCCAACAGGAAGTTAGCAGTGACCATGTGCAGCTTCCTGGGGTCTTGACGTCACAGTGAGGGTGCCAGATTACCGTGCCTGTACTGAGACCAACACCAAAACTTGGACGCATCTACTGTGTCTGGCAACTGGAAACATAGCCAGAGACGCGGCACAGAAGTCCTGGGTGGATGATTACATTGTTGTTATAAAACAACAAGAAAGAAAAATAAATAGTTCCGGCATTATAACTCCTCCAAAATCACAAATAGTTGATTTGCATTTTGATTTCTGCACGGATTAAAGAAACAAGAGAAAACATGTTATATCATTGGTATGATATCTCTGGCTGTATCGCTGGTTGCCAGATGTCTGTACAGGCACGATGGTACAAACGCTGGCAGCCTCACTGTGATGTCAAGACTCGAGGAAGCCAGGCTCATAATTATGAAACAGTAAAGCAAAACTTCCACTTTCTAAATCAAACATATGACTGCGTGAAAATCATGAGATACTAAGTTAACTTTGATAAAGTTAACTTACATTATTTTATCAAATTAATGTGACCAAGAAATGTAGAGGGCAAAACAAACGTGTTATTGCTGATTTATCTGCAATGAGCTCATATCAGCCGATATGTCAGTCTGGACAATTTATAAACATAAACATGTTCCATACATCGTTCTATATGTCATGTGCAGTCTGCTCCTGCTCCTCTCTGCATTATATAAGTAATATAATGTATGTTTGTGTGCCTGGGTGGGGGGGGGGCATGACTGTAGCACAGAACAAGCCCAGTGCATCAATCCTGGATGAACACCCTCTATGACGGGATCAGAGACAGAAACGTGTTGATACTGGTTCAGTGCGTGCCATACTTCTTGGATCGTACAGAACAGAGTGACGGGAAAGGTGGGCCACTATACAAGCCGGGGCTGGAGGATGACACACGCTGACTGCACCGTGAGTAATGGGAATGGTATTGAAGGAGCTCCTGCAGCACCACGACTGAAGCAGTCGGACCAACAGCGTACGACTGTTCTCTAGGACTCTAGGATACATTGGGTGGGGAATGTTTTGCTCCAAACCCTAAAGTTCCCCATCAGTATGCCCCATTGTATCTATTAAATGGTGGAGACATTTGTTAGACCAGGGCTAAGTATTGAACCTCAGATATTCAGTCTCGTACAGAAAGTTGCCTCCGAATGTCTTCTTCTTGTTGACTTAAACCGAATGCACAACTTGCTCCTCTACTTTGACGGAGTGTTGTCGTTGACACAGTCTCCTGGAAGAGCCTGCAGAGCAGCAGTCCTTGCTGCTTCAGTGCATGTCTGCTATTCTTTTTTGTAATGGACACAGTAACTAAAGCCTGCTAAACTCCACTATGAAATGTCATAAGCAGGGGCCCAACAGACCCCTCACAGGATGATCTTCAAATATTAAGATAGACAACAGCAGCAAATCCATTTGAGAAAAGTGGAACCAGAGATGTCACAATTTAAAAACAAAAGTAAACTGCAACCAACAGTTTCCCAGCAGCCACGGCGACATTAAGGCATACCAGCAGGCACAATGGGCAAATGTTCCAGGGCCCCAAAACCCCATTCGGTCATTTGCAGAACAGCCCTTTGTAAAAGTAGTTTTAAGACCTTAATTACTTTAGTTTAAAGTCTGCTCAGATAGTGCATATGCGTAAATACATTTGCAGGGAGGAGTTTAGAAAGGGCCCAACAACAAGCTTAGCCCCGGGGCCCCCAACAGATTAAATACAACCATGAGTGACACCTACAAATGTGTTAGTTCTGTCCAACCCCTAAGATCTAGAGTGCTGCAGGAATGAGTCCTAAAACCCAGAAATGAGTCAGCATTTTTTCACCTCCGGTTCCCTGGTCTCAAAGACGACGTTTTTTTTAATGTGTTGTTTTTTTATTATAGCCTGTAATAAGATATGTGTTTAACACAAGCTTAAGATATTTAAACATTATGAACTACAATATGAAATACGTCTTTTGAAGCTTTTAAGTGTCTTCGGAAAGGTGGATGCTAAATATCATCACGCCAACTATACACCTTCAAAGCCACGTTGTGTATGAACTCACACTCATGTGTCCGTGGTGTAGCCTAATGTGAGCTTCTTATTTCTGTGTTTATGCTTCAAAAATCGTATATGTTCATTTGTGGAGATTATCTTGCTGAACAAACCGTGTAAGTATCATGAACGTTTGTTTGGCACACAACTTTTGTTCTGCAATAATCCAAAATCAAATGGAAAAACCCCAGTGGCTTTTTGTTGAGGGAACAAGTGCGATGCTAACTTCCTGTTGGCCAACAAAAATACGTCATCTGAGAAAAATATGAGAAAATGACTACTTCTCTCTTGATTTATTACCTTAGTAAACATTGTAAACATGAGTTTATGGTCTCAATCTCTAGTTTCAAGTCTTCTTCAATACAACATGATGTTCATTTAGTAAGTTATGGTCCATTTAGAGTCACATAGACCATAAAGCAGGGTATGCTTTAGGGCGGGGCTTACTGTGATTGACAGGTCTCTACCACGTCGCTGTCCGTTCTGGCAGTTATCCGTGTTTTTGTCTTACAACTTTAACCCTGTATTTTCAGTTCATGAACGTTAACTGTAACTTTTTGGCCAACTTAAAATATGTTGCTCAGCCTTCGGTTGTACTTAGCTCCACCCTCTCATGTCGCTTCTGGTTGCAAAAAACCAAGATGGCGACAGCCAAAAACCAAATGGCGACAGCCAACTCAAGTCCACAAACCAATGGGTGAAGTTGCGGTGAGTAAGAATGCTACTTATATACAGTGTATGCTGTTACGGTTAGTTGCACCTGATTTGATTAATTGCAATTTTCAATTTTCTTTTTTTCAATTTTCGCACCACTAAAGTTAATAAATGAAAAAAATGAACAGGGTGAAGATAGTACTACAGCATGGCAGTACTGAGGGGAGGAATATGAGCCCCACAATAAAGTGTGCCCCAGGGCCTCTGATGACTGCTCAGAAACGTGTCACTGATGGGTGGGGTGGCATGAAGCTGGATTACATTTATCATCTCATTGTTCTAAAATCCTGGCTACAGCTGTGGTGGTTCTGACGGTGTGGATGACACACATCCTTTATCCACCTGCAGAAATGATCAGTATTGAGCTCGCCTCTGCCCTAGTTAACATGATGCCACACGGTAACAACTACATACGCTCAATAATAAGCAGACGCGGAAGTAATGGTGCGTGCTCTCTAGAGGAGCATCACCATATTTAGGTTTTTCACACTTCAATAATAACATAAGTAGGGCTTCCGATAAAAAGTGTGTCATTCTAACAGCACAGGTCACAGCTTGGTTGCCATTTGTATTCAAAAGCATGCAACAGCACGGTCAATGTCAACTTTAAGAAACAGTTTAGGGTGTTCGCTTCCGCCCATAAGGTAATAATGAAATAATAACAAACGAAAATATAATAGGTTAATTTCTATCGACATGCTGCTTGTTGTATGAGGTATAAGCTGAAGAACAGGGTCTGACTCCCAATGCCATGTTGTATCTGTGGTGTACATGACTTTGCCGAAAAGAAACATGTTAATATTTGTGAATGGAGTTTGGCATCACTTTCTCCTCCATGCAAGAAGGCTGTCAGTCCCGTATCATTTACACACAACACGTTCGGGTGGCTTTGACACAAGAAACGCAGCACATATCCACTATATCAGCTAGTTACAAGTGTTATAACAGTTACTTACCATTTACTTGTGCATTCTATCGTCAGTTCTTGAAAGGAGGCAGCAAACTGGAACTTGGACGCTTTCTTTCCAGCCCGCTGAAGCCGCTTCCACACCGAAGTCATGATCGGGCTCGTCAAATTATTCTCTCAAAGACGCGATGGACAAACGTTAACACGAAGGAAGTGCGTATCCTCTCCTCTGATTCACTCCACCGGGACTTCACCGGGGAAATAGACCGAGAAACTCCACCTGTGTCACTGACAGCTCCAATGCGGCGGTGTGCGACCCACTCCTCACCAGCGTCCACTCCTCTACAGGCTGCAAAACAAACACACGCCTAGCAAGCTAGCGTCAAGCTAACCAGGCGGTAGCAGGAAACTGAAGAGCATGACTTCCAAAATAAAGCCCTTTTTGAACGAAAGTTGTCAAAGGTGTGTACCAAAGTCAGGATGTGTGTTTTTTTATTTACCCGCAAAGGTGTGCATTGTGTTCCAAATTACTCAACACACTGCCATGCATACAATTCTGGGAAACAAAAGCCTTTATTCAGTTATTTAGTTGGCCAGTCTTATTTACAAAAGCAGGTGCAGCATTACTGTAAACAGCATATAAAATACTGTACATATTCAACTAAAAGAGAGGAAAATGTTTTTATGTACAGTGTGCAGAATTTTGTTCTACGCCTCTGTTTTCTGGTAAAAAAGACAATAGGATGCAAATCTTCATCATCATCATCATCGAGATGGCACATTAATAAACAAATGTGTTTTTCTTCTTCCAATATGACAACTGTCCGGGTTTAGTGTTAATTTGTTAAATAACATAACTAGCATCAGCTACACATGACCAGCAGGTTTGGACATTAGGAAATTAACTAATAGTCCAACTGTGTGCAAATATTTTATTCTGGTCAATGATTGAACTAGTGAACCAGTGAACTATTACACTTGAGCTAATTTATTTAACATTTATATATTTGATTTATAATATTTATAATTTAATTTAAAATGAGATTGTTTTCACTTGAAGGGCAGTACTTCCTGTTTCACCACAGTTTATTGTGGCTGACTTGACTCAGCTGAGATGGTTAGGCAATAAACTATACTTCGCAAGTCACACCTACAATGACTTCATGTTCTGCAGGATAATCTAATAAGAATACTAATGGGTTGTTGTTGATATGCGTTGTTTAAGCTGAAGTTCTCGAAGCACAGAAATAATGATAGTTATTCAGCAATAGAGATACAAAATGATACAACAAAAATTACAACTGTTGGAGATAGAATGCCATTATGTTCAGTGAGGTTTTTCAGAGGTTTGTCCCTAGATAGTTGTTACAGTGATTTTTCATCAGGGATAGGTGACAAACAAATTCTCCTTGCCTGAATCATTCTCCTGCAGATGACTTACAAAGAGCAGTTTAACGTGTAACAGATACAGGCCTAGGCA
>NW_022280174.1:216743-217236 GCF_004355925.1 Anarrhichthys ocellatus
ATTGGAGCAGTTCATATTTAGTAATCCTCTGTAAAACACGCCATAAGAGTTCAAAGCTCAGCCAATTATCAAGCTAGAGAAAATTGGTCAATGGTGTGATTTCTTCAATTAAGACTTCTATAAGAAATGTAAGAATTTAAACTGTACTTGTACTTTGCCATCCACTACAATGTTATTAATGGACTTACTGTGAAACAATGAAACTGTGTCACATGACCAAATGCATGTGACACCCATGTTTCCAACAAGTAAGATACAAGTAAAAATGAAGCCATAAGCAGCTGTGTGTGTGCGCAAGTGTGTGTGTGTTCGGCCACTAGATTGCGCATTCCTAATTTCAGGCGGGTAAGTAATCTGTTGCAAACTGGAGGGGCGGGACTATATCGCTCCATCTCCGTGGACTCCGCCCCTGCACTCAGCCACAGGAAACCCTGTCAGTGAGGGCAAGGGAGAGAGAGGGGGAGAGAGAGAGAGAGAGAGAGAGAGAGAGAGA
>NW_022280174.1:217246-226293 GCF_004355925.1 Anarrhichthys ocellatus
GCGACAGGCACTTAAAGCACACACAGCATAACAGTAACGCACACACACTTTCTTCACAAAGACACAAGGCAAGTCAGAATTAACCCGTTGCCTGCTGTGGCCCTCAGGGACAGATCAAGGGCCTTTTGTTCTGCACAAAGAATTGGTGTGTGTGTGCGCGTGTGTAAAATGAGGAGGAAGAGGAGGGGAGCAGTGATGAGGAAAAGTGAGGCAGATAGAGCTTGGTTTGGTACAAATGAGCAGCAGCAGAGAGAAGAAGCTGGTGCACTTCTTCATCACTGTAACAGGATCAAATGGGCCAAAGCCAGACCGAGAGCAAGTCCAAGTCTTTGAAACTATATTAACAGAACTAAGTTTTGTTAAACAGATTTTCCTTTTTTGAACACTCACCAGAGTGAATAGCGATGTTGCTCGTTAGTGTGGATGAGGAAAACTGAACTTTTGGAAAGCGACCCAGACGAGGTCGGGGTTGTGTAAAGGTGAACTTAAGAATACAACTCTGTCACCAAGACGCACCATTATCCGATCACTCAGTCCACTTGCTGAGGTGGTTAGGGAAGCATTTAAATTAAAAGTTAAAAGCAATATGACACCCTAAAGTTTATATTAAAACTGATCCGGAAAGTGCAATGGCGCAATAAAGTCATAAAAGGCTTTAAGATTTCAATAAATATCCCCTGTACCAACATTTGCACACATACATCTTTTGCAGTGTAAACACTAATACGCCTGACGGGTCATCAACGCTGAAGTGCCAAAAACTGCTCAAATCCACATAGACCCCAATGTTAAAATACCTAACTTTACAGCAGAAATAAACACCCAAAAACCAGTCATGGTCTCACCTTTTCCCAACAAAGTCCCACCCACTTCAAACCAGTGAGATGAGCACTGTTAAATATGGAAATACAAAACCTCTAAAGTGAAATAAGATGTTTTGTCCATGAAGGTTGCCTTCTTGCCGTTGTGCACAATTTAAAATTTTAACTTAAAACATCATTTGTTATATGAATGAAACTGAAAACGTAACGGCAACCCGGGAAAGACTCAGCGAGACATTTCTCCATTCTCAGAAGAGATGGACAGTGTAGCGCTGCAACATCGTTTAATTGAAGGTATGAAATTTAGGATTCAGTTATACTTCAGTATTGTCATTTGTATTTTTATTTGGTATTGAATAAGTAGCATTTTGATAAAGGTTTGGTGTGTTTTATGCAGGTTTGTAATCAAGAGGGGTAAAACAAAAACGAATATCCGAATACCAATGCTGACAACCAAAATACATAAACAAAGAACAAATAATCATATATTTGAATATTCTGAGAGGCCCAAACAGTGGACAAATGTAACATTTCGAAACCAAGAAATGTAAAGATTCTAACCACAATGAGATGAACTATGCGACTTAAAAAAACGACTAACTAGACTGATGCTGCTTCCAGTAACTGGATACATGAGAGAAGACATTTTAACTATGATATGATGGATGATTATCAGTGTTAATGATAGGACTGTCAACCAAAGCATCGATTGTTGGAAGAGTTCAAATGGGGCATTCTCCATCACTGGAGACTTTGCAGTTGAGAAAAGCTGATTGTAGACAAACCACCATGAATGTGTCAGTGAAGTTCATTTTGCGTTGTTGTGGTTCAGCTCGGTCACCGCATCACCGAGAAAATCCAATAAGGCAGAGCCATACTTGGGGGGTAGACGGTCTGGCCTCTTTAAAAAAATTAAAATCTTTAAAAGAGTGCAGCAGAAACAGCACATGGTGAACCAGCTTTGTATTTCGTCACATATCAGACTCGTCCACATAACCACTGAACAAACACTACATCTGTGTGTGGTGCTGAGTACAATAAAAAAAAGGAGCACTAATGCATCCATTTTGAGGTGTGTGTGTGTGTGTGTGTGTATGTGTGTGTGTGTGTGTGGACGTCTTTGTCTGGAGCACTGCGGCCCAGGAGGAAGGAGGGGGAGCTGCTATGGGTGTCGGGGTTGGGGGTAATGAGTGAGTGTGATCAGGCCTCAGTAGTCTGCATGCCATTAGCACCACCCCACCACCTCGGCTCTGTGATCACACACACAAGACAGAGATGGGCTCATAGGCTGGATCGGGGGGGGACGGGGCAGGCACCACATGCTGACAAGATACTACTGAAATAACCCCACCCACACACACTTCCTTGAATCGAGCAGAGCAGAATAAATATTATATAATATAACATTTAATATTGATTAAATGTACTCGACACATTGAAATAAACGCTGCAGACAAATTAAAAAGTCCTCATCCAAATACTAAAGGTCCTGATTGAAAACTATTGAAATGATCAGCTTCAATTATTGATGCAATATGATTAATTAAACTGGAAATTGATGCAACTCGGATCATGGATGTATAAAGAGAACTGTATACAGCAATGAATGATGCTGGGAGAATATTATGGGATGTGGGGGTTAAATCAAGGAGTGATTTTTGTTGATGAAAAAAAAAAAAACATATTTTATTTTGCTAATTCAATGGTCAATAGAGAGCCGCTCAGACGCTTCTCAGCGTAAAGAGAGACGGCAGGTAAGAACAGCGTGTAGAGGCAGATATTTTCACATCCAACTCAAAGTAAGGAACATGACCGGAGCAGCAGGCTGCTGTGAAGCTGCTGGGGAGCAACTTGGGTTGATTGTCTCACTTAAGATGCCGACAGGACGAGTCAGAGGTTGAACCCTGAACCAGGACGTCCCCGTCTACCTACTGAACCAAATACCCTATTGGTTGGCTGCATATTTCTCTTCATACGTGCCAAAATCATCTAGGAAACTTTAGTTGCTAGCAACGCACAGCCAACAGTGCTAACACCAGGAGCTGGCTGCACCCTACTGCTGAAGGGGTTCTGCAAAAGGACATGACGGCAACAGAGTCGGGAAAACAGCTGGACATTTGGACACACTTTAAATATTACCCCACGGAGAGAACTAGTGTGTAGTAACGTTATTATCAGGACAGAAACCCTGCAGCTAGGACTAAAACAGCACTGACTTAAAGCAACACCAGGTGTTGATCGTCTGCTGTTGTGGACCACTGTCTTTACAGTAGGCGTCTATTGTAAAGACAGTATGTTCCATTCATCCAGGCCGTCATTTGTTGAATTGTGTTGGTTCAAAATAAATATGCAAATAGAACCTGTTTTATGTCTGGATGTTTTGTTCAGACCAGATCATTCTCATTTTTGACCAGAAATGTTAACAACCTTTTTGACAGCTTATCCTTTTGATGGCTAAAATTTTGAGTCGACTAAAACTAGACTAATACGTTGGATTAAGATGAGATCAAAGTGTCCAGAGTCGACAGACACTCAGCCTATTAAAAAATGATGAGGTTGACGTGTGGAATCAAAATCTATCAGTAGTTGTAATTACTTTTTAAATAGCCATTTTCCTATGCATATTGACTTACATAAAAAATATTACGACTACAATTTAATACCATTTTTGGAATGAACAAGCTGGAGCCTTACACACCAGTGATGGTCTTACTTTAACACCAGAAGCAGGCCGTGGTGCAGTTTACAGCATAAAAGCTGAAGAGGTGCTTTGGGGCTTTTTTATGTGGAACACAATGGAGACGAGGTTCATAAAAGGCAGCGAGCCACATCGTACCTGCTCCCACACCGGAGGAAACAAAAGAGAGGAGCTGAGAGGAGCAGAAAGGAGCTGAGGGGAGCAGAAAGGAGCTGAGGGGAGCAGAGAGGAGCAGAGGGGAGCTGAGACGAGCTGAGGGGACCTGAGGGGAGCAGAGAAGAGCTGAGGGGAGCAGAGGGGAGCAGAGAGGAGCAGAGAGGAGCAGAGGGGAGCTGAGAAGAGCTGAGGGGAGCAGAGGGGAGCAGAGGGGAGCAGAGAAGAGCAGAGGGGAGCAGAGGGGAGCAGAGGGGAGCTGAGGGGAGCTGAGGGGAGCTGAGGGGAGCTGAGGGGCTCCGTGGTTTCGTACTCACTTGCATTGCTGTCAGCCAGGGTGTTGAGGTTTCCTGAGATGTCCCGCCTCCTGAACAGACACACCACCTTCGCCTCCACGTTCCCATTGGCTGTCTGGAAGTGGAGAGTCAGCAGTTACAAGTTGGCTTCCTAACAGAGCGCTGGTGTAGCTACCTCTGTTAGAGCAGCCATGTTGGTTTCATTCACTCGTCATGCTAAGGGTTAGTCAGAGGTACGAACTAGGGCTCCGCATCATTTTCATTTGATTCAGTTCTGCTTTTCATTAATTCTTGACTTATTATTTGAGCGGGCCAAAAATAAATTGCAAACAGAAAGCACTTTAATTCATCAGCAGCTGTGGGCGGCCACAGGCCTTCATCATATCTATAGCAAGCACTCCAGAATCACAATCAACAGTGGCTCCAGCTCTCTGTGTTCTCATCTGCAGATCTAGTTTGTTGTTTGTCTAAAAGATGACTCACGTTTCTGTTGCTTTGTCCATTATTTCAGTTACGGTCATTTTGTTAAGTCATTTCCGAGATCTGGGAACACGGCAACACCGCTACAACTATTTACAAAACTATTTTTCGCAACACTGCATGTCACTAGATCTCAACTATTAACTCAGTGAGTACAATAATATTATTACTAATGATGGCCACATGAAAAGAACAAAGTTGTTACAAACTGGAATTACACTTGAAGTTTCTTAACAGAAACATAAGACTTCATTAACCATCTATTCGTAGGACTCTCAATGTGAAGCAGCAACAGCTTTCTGTGGCCTCCCTCACCAGTATAGTGACTGCTTAGTTTACACACTGGTCTGAACAAAAGAAGCTATTTCTGTCTGTGCATGGAGGAGAATATAGGGATGTAACAAGCCATCCATCTGGATCGATGAATCGATTCAACGATCAACTATCCAATATCATTGAGTGAGAAGTCGATCCATAATAATCTTTAAGATACCTTTATTCTTAAATTCTCATGGCACGTCTGTATCCTTCCTAAGCATTCAAACAGTGCTAGCGGCCTAAATCCAGGCTGATGATGGCCAGCAGCCAAGAAAAAGACAATGAGAATATTTACTCCACTCTCTGGAAAAAAACAGCAGCAGGGCAGTTTGACTCCCTGCTGGGCCAAAGCATTTGGGAATTTTTAAGATGTATTTTTACTGACCTTTAAGGCTATTCTCATTTTAGTGACAAGTTGCTCACCAGGTTTGACCTCCAGCTACAGGAGGGCTATTCTTTAGCTAAAGAATAGATTGTTTTTCATTTTGATTTCTCGGAGAGGCCTGTGATTGTATTTTAGTTGTTTTTTAAGAGATGATATAAATGTAACAGATTGTGTTAAAAGGGCATATGATATTGTCTCATATCATTCGCAGGCCCTTGAACTGAATCAAAAATGTATCGTGGCAGATTTTGTGATATCAGCAAATATCACATCATAGTCGAAAGTGTCAATATAGTATTGTAATCTAATACATTTGGTGATTTACACGCCCTACTAGCCAGCCATGAGCCAGAAAAACGGCACAAAGGAACATGATTGCCGTTTTGTTAGTAATATTGTTTTTTCATAGCAAATGGGCTACCACTGCATTTTTGTTGTGCAACCCTGTAACGCACAATGACAATAAATGATCCTTAAATACTTATGAAGGCAATAAAATAATAACACGGTGCCTCCTTAGTCTGAACCAAGACGGCAAACTCTTCATTTCCTCCAATTGGCAACTGCAGCGCATTACAGCTACACTCTTTCACAATAAAAGCTCAGACGGTTGTTTATGCTTTGGACAGTAGTCAGGCTGCTAGTGGTAGCCATGTTGCTAACTGTGTTAGCGATCCGGTTGTCTTTATGACAGCGGCAACAACAATGAAACCAGTCCAGCTGGTGAATACTAAACATTGAAGTAAACTCGATGCAGACCACATGAATGTCCAGCTGGTGATTGTCAAACTAACTTCAGCCTGCTGTTTGAGTGTTTGCTCTCTCTTCCTCACACAGGTGAGTTCAGTGCGTAGGTGACAGAGTATGTGGCCCCTCTGCTCTGTTCTCTGAACGCTATCAAACCACTTCCACAATGCCCAAGTCGTTCCTTTTAGCAGACCAATTCCTCCACAGTTCTCCACAGATTTGAAATCACATTAAGATGTATACTGGTATCATCATAAATACTATGATATGTCAGCCCTCTGGTAGTAGTACTTCATACTCCCTGGATTGACTGATCAGAAGAGCAGAGAAAGCATCAGCAGCACACACTGCGTGCTTCCCTCCACAATCCAGCCTGGAGCTGCTTTTCCCTCTCCCTCCCTCTCCCTCTCCCTGTCCATTCATTGTGCTCAGCAGCCATTAGCACTCAGGACGATGCAGTCCTCCTGCTGCTCAGCACAAGCCCTTCAATACAAGAGTGTTACATAAATGAGCTTAATCCTTTGACTGGGAAACAAGCCTGTGTCATATGCTGCTGCTGCTCTTATACAAGTGGCTCCTGTACCGGTGTCCTGTGATTACAGTAACTACGGTTTACCATGAGCAACGTCCAGGAAAGACCAGGGGACATATTGTGTGTGAGTGTATGTGTCAGTGAGAGTACAGTATGTTGAATGAAATGATACCAGTCGATCAGAAGGTTCTGTGTCTAATCTATGGAATACGAGCTATGAAACACAGCCTGGTTGGAGTACGATAGGACAACACTGCCAGGTATTCTATAGGGTTGGGTACCGAAGTCACAGTGAGTGAGGCTCGGGTCACACTGCTTCCCTCTATCCGAGTGTGACGGCTAACTTGCTGAACTGCAGCCCTGTCTTGTTTAGAATTAACCTTTGATAATGGCCCACTTAACTTAACTTATTAACATAAAATAATTATAGAACTCCACTAATTTATTGAGCCGTGCAAGTCACAGCATTTTCCACAACAAGGTCCTGCAAACAATAAAAGCCTTGTGTTAACAGATTAGGGGATTCTGTTCATAGAAACAAACGCTTTTAATTTGGAATGGAAACAGGAAGTGTTGACTTAAGATATTTTACAGATATAAACATTGAAACTGTAGTGAAAGGTGCAATGCTGCTTTAAATAAATAAATAAATGTTCTAAATATAGAACAATATTGAAATTGAGAAAGTTTGGACCTATTAAATAAATAAAATTATGACTTTTGTTAGAGTTAGGTACGGAACTATCGCTGATGCCCAATCCTAGTATTACAGAAACAACTGTAAAATGGAAACATATGAGAGAAACAACCAACCTTGTTGAGCTCTTCTATTCTACGGATCAGGTAAGGGTTGCTGGAGGAGTTCTCAAAGTACACGTAATCTGAAAGAAACAGAGAAAAAACATTAGACTCACGTAGTGTTCACAGGGAAACATTCACAGAAATGCATGAATGCACATAATAAAATAAATACTAAGTATAGTAAATATTCCGTATTGTAAAATTGTCCGCTGATAGTTCAGGTGTCCTCTGGACAGACACCAACACAGCTCTGTGGCTGTACTGGCAGCACTGAGACCAGTTTGGCTAACCTGAATGATAGGAACCCATTCAAGCGACACACCACTCTAATTGGAGGCCTGTCCGTACAACAGTGAGAAGCTGTTAGGTGAACCAGAGCCTGCCAGCTCAGTGAGTGGACTGGTGTAATAGGAGCTTAAGGAAACTTGTCTATCCAGCCTGCAGACTGACTTCATGTGAATTTAATTATACTAGAAGGGCTCTCTGAGAGGGCAGACCATCCGCTCCAAAAGTTCACCAGTTCTTCCTTGGCCCGTAACACTAAGTTTCATGACAGTCAGGCCTGTAGTTTTTCCCAGATGAACCAACAAACCAAACTGAAAGTATGATTTGTATTTTGTTATATTTGTGAATTGGCTTACACTGTGGGCACCTGCAGTTATAAATGTAGGCAATACCAATGATTTATTTGTTCTTTTGTTTGTCTGCATGTTTTGGGGGTAATAATTGTGACTGCCATGTTTGATTTCAAATTTCTCTTTTATCCACAAACAACTTTCCATTCAAATATACTTTTTGGAAGATAAAATTAAAATATTCACATGAAAAAGTCTGGTGAAAGTGCTACACAACGATTGAATCAGACGCTGGTACAACCTCCTCTACTGCCATCCAGTGTGGCCGAGTGTTCAACCAACAGCGCTGTCAGCAGACCAGCACGAGACAGAAACATGAACGAAGCAATACAATGTGAGTTTTGAGACCAACTTCGGTTGAATACGGTGCGCTGAACTGACACTAATTGGGCAGAGCAGTGAATCATTCTTTTCCCATTTTTGTCTGTAGGTAAGGTGTATTGAACAAAATACATCAGTAATAATTAGTGCTGGGCAAGTTAACGCATTAATTTCGCGTTAACGCATTCATTAATTAACGCCGACAATTATTTTATCGCGCGTTAACGCATTTTTTTTTAAATTTATTATTATTTTTATTTTATTTATTGAAAGACAAGAGACAATACATAGACATAACAACAAGAGGATGACAAGAACAGTGGGATAAAAGCCAGCAAACATCCTATAGTCAGTTGTGTATGTATGTATGTATGTATGTATGTATGTATGTGTGTGTCCTTGAGCCTTTTGAGATGCGAAAAAAAAAAATAAAAAAATAATAATAATAATTATTAAAAAACAACAAAAACACAGGTAAGTATTTTTAATTTATTATTATTGTAACAGACTGTCTCATGTTTATCGTTTTGTATTGGAGATATGATGTCCCTTCAGGGTTGCCGTAGAGAAAAGGCGACTTGCGCTTCTGGTCAGGGGGGGCAGAAATAAAGAGAGAAGCTGCACCAGCTGTTGCTCTCCCTGGAGACTACTGGACATCGCTGCGGTAAAGTCAGCAGACACTCAGATCTCCGTGGTCAACTCAGCAGACACTTACATGTTAGTGCACCTGTATGCTGAAATTCACGGTAAACGCATTTAAACAGCACAGATCGGGAGCGAGCGAAGGACTTTGAAAGTTAGTGGAAAGATTAACGTGAGACAACATCCGGTTTCTTCAGACGAACATCCGGTTTTCAGAA
>NW_022280174.1:251293-269291 GCF_004355925.1 Anarrhichthys ocellatus
AAAAAAAAAAAAAGTCTGGATAATGAACGATACCAGATTTTTCATAAAAGCCCAATATCAGCCCATTCTACCAGTCTGTCACTACCAGAGACAAGAGATGCTCTTGCTATCTGCTGATGTTACAGACTCGTTAAACAAATACCGAATTATGCAGAGTAGTGGTAAATCAGCATGACCTAAATAGATCTTACCGACCTTAAACAGCAACGAGACTGTCACACTGTCAATTCAACCATTCCGACCGCCACAAAATCAGACTCAAAAAAGGGTACACAGAGTCCTAACATGGTTATTAATGATAATAGACAATAATCGGTAGTACCAAGCACTGGAACGACAAGGTGACAGATCTAACTATACTGCAGAGTACAGGTACACATGTCCATATCGCAGGATCGACGAAACTGAGGCGGAAAACAGTGGAGGCAATACCGCTGGAAGCTAGCCGCCTCTACCGGCGTTTTGTTTCTCTCCACGAATTGTGACGTTTGGAAACCCGGTATTAGTAAAGTAGGGTGGAAATCTTAATAATGCAACACACAACATTTTGCTGTATGAAATATAAACACTCGACGTGTCACGGGATGCTGTGAAAAGCCATGTTAATTACGTTTTATAGCGTCATTTAATTTTCACGAGATACTAAGATTTCCATCCAGCGGCAAAGTAGCAGTACATAATGGAAGATAAGTCTCACCGGCACAGACATTGTTACCGTGGTAGTTAGTGTTAGCTAGTTAACTTAGTTACGTGTTTCTCTTGCCGGTGTCTCGTTGTAACTACTGACTAATGGTAGAATACGAAGTAGTTCCTCTTAATAAACGTATCAAACACACCGGCGAACACAACCTCACACAGTACGTAGCGCTAAGCTAACTACATGTAGCATTCAAAGTTAGCCAGCACGGCTAGTGCTATTCGTTGCATATGAAGTGATATGGCGGTATAATGAAATGCACCCACAGACAAAGCTAGCCGAGCAGCAGTAGCCAACTACCCCAGACGTCGGTAGAGTTGGCTGGATGCTGACCTCTCAGCAGCTAGCGTTAATTTAGCAGTCTATGCTAACTAGCATCGTGTTCACTTCCAGGACGTCACCATATGTAACGTTACAGACTCGCGGTCCAAAATGTGACAAAATTACGATTGCTTCGCTTACTTAGAACTACAAATACAATTCGGCAAACTCTGGTATCATACAGGGTGCATTTATTTCGAATTAAATACCAACTTCCACAACCGGTTCGTGCTGCTTGGTAACGTATGTTGGTGGACACTAGTGGGGATATCACGCCAGTCTGTTTAAAAAGTTGATATTTTGTGCCGAATGTTGGAGCGTATAGTGCTAAATATAACTGGGTATAAACTAAGTCACAGTGTTGGGGTTATTTACATTTCCTTATTAGCTAAGCCACATTACATTGTTGGAGGTTTTTTAATAGATTTGACGTTTTACCATGCAAGAGTGGACGCACGTACAGACACTAGACGAGAGCTAGCATTAGCTAGCGGCTAACCGCACAGACAGCTAGCGGCTAGCTAGCCACCTTGCTGTCGAAACGAACAATCACGTTGTGTGTGGGGGGGGGGTGTCTTAACAATGTAAAACATTCCTTACCTCCCACTCGGTACATGTTGGCCGCCATTCTCTCGTAACCTTTATCAAAAGCAGTCCCAGGGTATTCCCCGCCTGGGTAAGAAAAGGGTCGATGGGGATCTATTTTATTCCTTCATTTATCGTAGACACCCCCGCCGTGAAACAAAGCCGGCTCCGGACACAACAAGCCGAGATGTGGCGGGTAAAAAGTTGAAAGTTTTCGTTAGTAATGTTCCGGAGGTTATCCCCAAAATATTGAAGTCTTTGTTTTCGGTCCCTCCGACGACCTTCCTCTCCTCTTCCTCACTCACTCACTCATTCACACACAGCTAGCCTGTCTCTTACTCCACTCTTCCTCCCATCCTCCGCTCCCAGCTTCATCCTCCTCTTCTTCACCTCCGCTCAGTTCAACACACACACTCGCAAACACACACTCACTGGCCCCCTTCGCTCGTGCGCCAATCGTCATCTTCGGATAATGTCGACAATCTCCGGAATGTCACAATTAACTTTTTCACTGGCCCTGGTTTGATAAACAAGCTGTTTATAATATGAAATATAAACTCACACTCATGACTAAATGTGTAAAACCTCTTACGTGCTTTTCGGAGACCAAAACATTATTTAAATACTCGATACCTTTTTTTACAGAGACTCTACATATTACAGAAAGTAAAGAAAAGTAAAGTTGTTGCTAGATCTAGTCAAAGCAGGAAGTTGGGAATGCACACACGCGTGCGCGAACACACTCACACAGACACACGGTAGAAGCAAACAAAATATGCCCCTCAAAGAATCAAATCCTGAAATCACCAAGAATTTTGTTGGAATCTCTATTATAATTAGAGTTATGTATTAGGCTTTAATTAATAAAGTTGTATCACCAATTTCCCCATGACTGAGCTGTATGCAGAGCAAGCACAGACCTTTCATGGTCACTGAATGTTTTACTTATATGAGCTGAGAGTCCTTCAACTAAGTAGTGATATTTATTTCTCAGCTTGTATATTTTAAGGCCATTTTAAGTATGGGGGGGACTGGATTAAATGTTGTGGATAACAACTCTCATGGAAAGTCAAATTGTGACTCTTTAAATGGAAATTATGCAAAAATACGTCAATATGAGGAGAGAATAAGAAGGAATCGTGACTTTTTGACAAGTCAAGTAGTGTTAGTAATTACAGTAAGTTAATGTTATTTTAGTCAGTAAAACAAAAGGGTCATAGTCCACACATGTGCCCATCTCATGACTTTAATCTGATTATATCGTTATTGTGACTCAGTGTTTCAAGATGCAGTCAAGTCAATTTGACAATTATTATTAAAAGTGTGTTTTTAATAACATAGGGTATTGGTTTGGTTAGTGTTTGTCTGATGTCTTCTTTATGTCTCATAGGTTGTGTGTTGTAAATAGGTGCAATAAGCCTCAGCCTGCTTATCTTGGTCTGTAGACAATCAATGCTGTATTGATCTCTATTGTACGTTAAGTTGGGTTACATTTGACCTTTTTTTGTTTTTTCTTTTGTCTGTTTGGTTGTTACTTACAGAAAAGAACAACCTTCACTTTCAATTTCAATAAGTTTGAGTTGTTGTCTCATCATTTTGACTTGTAAAACCACAAAGTCACATTATTGGTTCTTAGTATCACACAATTGTGATGAATTTCAATAACTGTCTTATAAATTTGACTTAAAGCCACGATTTCAATTTAGTATCAGATCATACTTACCACAAACTAGTGTCGAAGATACAAAAGCTCACAGCAATACATATCAACCCAGTGTGGTTGTTAAATGCAACCCATCAGAAATATATCAGGAGCATACAAGAACCAAACAAAGTTCACATTGATTCCAGATATTGCAAAAAGGGAACCTATGATTCTTCCCATTAATGTTGACAAATGTGAATTATGAGCTCGCAGTTTCTCCATGTGAATACCCCAAAATCCAGTTCATGCAGTCAGACTCCAGCTCGCGGTGGATATGGTGACTTCCAGTCTTTGAGAGTCAATAAAGCTGTTTGAACGTGTGAATGGAGAACTGAAGAGACCTCAAGAGTCCAGAGAGGACCAGGTCTCTGTGAGCAAAGGGAGTCCCATAGTGAAGCCCAGGGGGAAAAAAGAAATTCACCAGTACGGATAAATTAGTGGACAGTTCCAAAATAATTGCAACAATTTACCAACATGACCTTAAGAATAGTAACCTGTGTTTGCTGTTTATTGAACAAATATGAATGCAGGACAGCGCAGTCTTCCATATTTGGTCAGGCAACACAGCATTCATAAGTCATTCACAAATTTGGTGAAACATTTCTTACTCTCTTCCAAAAGTGTCTCTCACAAGTGGACTCTCATTGGGGGATGTTTTCCTTTGCAAGATGCTTAAATTGAATTTACAGCAGAATGTACTTTAAGCTTAACTTAAAGACTCAAACTTGTTGTCCAAATAGAAGTCCTGTATGCAAATGTGCTATCCAGCACTGCTGGGGAAAAACGGTGTAAACAACAAAACTGTGACTTGCTGATTTAATAGCAGATGTAGCATTGTAACAAGTTTGTAAAAAGTAAGGACAGTAGGTAATGTGGTGTTATTTAGGACATGAGCTCTAATTTCAGCCAGAGGGGGGCAGGATGGAATGATTCATGATATGGAGGACCCGTATGTCAATGCCCTAACTTTAGCTGCCCATTAGACTTCTTTAAGTACTGGAACACCCACACCACCATCCAGAGTGGGCATACACAAATTGAATTTTTAAAATATATATAAAACCTGTGTTTTTTTATATTCCCAAATAAATTCTAAGAAAAGAAAATTCTTAAAAAGTAGATACCATCTTAATGGCGTTACTGTTTTAATTCATCAATAGCTTCTAACTAATTTAATTTGAGCAAATGTTTAGGATCTTTTGAGATAAATATGTGCTATAAACCTGAACAACCTTAAATGCAATTTATGGAAGTGCATTGCACTAAATGCATTTCCATAAATGAAACTTAGAGAAAAATCAGCCTCACCTCAACCAGCCACACTATTGAAATGACGCTTTCATGTTAATGCACCGGTAATAATAATCCAGTTGTATAATATATATTGAACTAAAAGTGGCACATCTGCATTATGAGTATTTTCATTTCATTATTTAACATTGGTTTTATTTATGCTTTTAACTAAAAAAAAGTCTTGCTTTTAACTTTTGACTTTGTGGTTTTGCTACTTTACTTCTCTCATTACTGTTAATGTCATCCTGAGGTTTGACCACTGACTCACTCTGTTATCTTCTCCTTTGAAATTACTTTTATATGCACAGTTTGTTGTAAGTTTCACTGACTGAAAGGAGTTGGAAGATCAAGATCCCTCTGTACTTGTGCGGTTCAGTGTTTGGGTTCCTGCATTTCCTCAACAGCAGCACGGCACACAAATCCTGAAGCAGCACTGCCCACTAGTGATTCTACACGCACAACACACTTTCCAGTCTTCAGTTATTTATTGAGAGCTTGGCAGATACAACATCACAGTATTCCCAAATGTTCTCTTTAATATATAAAACTACACTAAAGTAATCATTTTCAAGTGTACTGATCTACTGTTGGAGAAATGAATTAGTCAGAGATGCTGAGAATTGATTTCATTGGAACAGGTTTGTCACAGTCTGTCGGATGCAAGAGTGAAAAACATCTTCACTATTAGCTGAGATGTCGACCAAACGCTGCTCAAGATATTACAAAAATGTGTAAAAACATTATGTACAAGTCTTTAAAGGCCCCGGTGGCGGACGCCGCGATGCAGCACTTTGGTAAGTTTGATAAACGAGGTGGACTAAAATGCAGGAATGTTCACTGAAACCAAAGTCTTTGTCGCCACAGAAGTCTAGTCACAGAAGACCACCTCTAATGACCCTCACCACATATCCAACAGAATGATAGAGGGATCACACGGTCCAGTGTCACATGATTATTGAGTAAATTTAATGTGGACATTCCTCTACATGTCTTGTATGAAACTGACGCAGCAGTGGCACCGCAGAGCCCATAACTGTGACTCTTGTCCACCAGGCTGACACGCCCCTCCGGCGGTGTAAACACCCCCCCTCCCCCCTCTGTTAATAACGCAGTGTCCCTCCTAGCTGGTGGCAGGCTCCGGGGAGCTGGTGGAGGCGGACGAGGCCGAGGCCAGCCTCTCCCTGCTGTCGCCCGCCCCACCTTGGATCACCCTCCACTGGAGGATGCAGGTGTCTTTCCCGCCCATGGAGAGGAGGTGGGAGTCGCTGTGGGTGAAGCAGACGTTGGTGACGTGGCTGCCGTGGCCCTCGTACTTGTGGCTCGGCGCCTGGAGCGGGAAGGAGAGGCCGCTCTTTATGACCACACTCAATAGGTAGGGGGTTCAACAGTGAGGAAACAAGTCAGAATAAATAATTTTCTTTAAAAATGGAGGTTGTTCGTATAATGGGACGAAGTTCAGAAGAATTAAAGTTGGTCTGAAGTGTCTCAGATAAAAATAAGAATGTTACTGACACAAATGTGAAACACTGTCTACACCATTTTGCATGGACTTCATGAAACTTCAGCTCATCATTTTCCCTCTACTGTCACACAAAGACTTGCACCAAGCGTATACACCCCTGGATGCTATGGAATAAACTGCAAAACAAACTGAAAATTTAACGTGCTGCCATTTTTATAACATTTGTGATTGTTACAATTAGTGTATGTGTCTGATGACTGCTTTTTGTGATTGACTTGTCTTGTACTGTTGTATTGTTTATATGATTTGCTTTTGTTCTGAGATCTCTAATGTAAAATACACAAAGATATCTTGATCTCAGTGTAACTTCCTTAATGAACAGCTTAACTAACTGAACGCGTTTTGCTCCTGTATGTCTTCACATTTTGTCAAATTTGCGCCAAAGAAAGTCATGCTGAAGTAATAATTCGCAGTTCAGATTGTAACGTAATTTTAAAATGTTAGTTTGCCAAATTAGTTCACCAGCTAACACGATCCATGATGCTAACTTATATGCCTTCAAGTAAAACATCTAAATCTTTCTTCCACCGCTACGTGATACTGAGGAAAAGTCGGAATATTTTGATTAGGAGCTACTGAGGAACTGATCAGAAATACTGCTATAGAAAAAGTATGTTTACACTCTCAGTCTGCTGAGATGTAGTTAGCTCCCAAAATACAGTGATTAAAACTATTGGATACTTGAAAACATTAGTTACATTACACAAAGCACCTCTACATTACTACTTACATTATCCTGCATCTAGGAATCACTCAATACTCACAAGTTACTGATGGTGTCAGCAAAAAACAGCTGCCAGACATTATTGATAAACATATAGTCCAAAACAGGTGTTTCCTCTTTATGTTAAGGAAACAGTTAAAAAGCAATATTTGCTTTTCATGTGCAGCCACCCAAAGCAGACGGAACGGTTGACCTATTGAGTGATGTGTAGGGGGGTACCTTGGGTTTGGGACAGGGGTACTGGAAGAGGTGGACTTTACAAAAGTCGTCAGCCACGGCCACCATCCTTTCACTGTGGGAGCGGCATAGGGCGTTGATGTCCGTGCCGTCGGAGCCCTCCAACCACACACCTGGAACACCACAGCAACACAAGTCAGCTGTCTGACAGGATAAAACAACACCACTTTGTTTAGGCACATGAAAGTGGAGCAGTAGAGTATCTCACCAATGACATGGAAGCCCAGCACACAGGTATAGGAGGCCCATTCTCGGTCTTTGCTCTCAAAGCGATTCCTCAAAAGTTTACACCCTGCTGCTATGTCCCCTGTGAGAATATATAACATTTTGACAGTCACAACAGCAGATCGTCACGCTGTCTGAGGATTACGTACAAAATTACACTTGTTCACTTACAGTAAAGGATCTCATAGTCGCCTGAATTAGACATGATGTACTTTCCATCTTTGGCCCAATCCAGGTGAGTTATGAAGCTGGAGTGACCCTGATTGGACAGATAAGCAGAGGCAGTGTCACATAATGCTGTATGAGCCGACTGTGAAGTCGATGTGAGAGGATAAGGAAGGTGTTATTCTACACTTTCCAACAACAATACGTTCCAACTTCCCCGGGGAAGTGGTGAAGGGTTTTGTTGCTATTGTTGATGGATGAATAAATGTCATCCTTTGTGTCTGATTGTCTGTTTTAAGATGAAGATCAGAAAATGAATCTGTCCAAAAATGTTTTTATGTATTGAGGGTCAGGTTCAGGTCTCAAATTTGGCAGTTAAAAGTTTTGTTCAGCTGATTTAAAATGTGCTAAATTCCAAATGTATAGCATATCTATGTTAGAGGGGGTGCATCCACATGGTACTCAAAATGGCCACGGCTGAGCACGGCTGAGCCGGAGGCTAGCTGCTAACAGTGTTTACCCGAGGGGGAACCGGAGGGTGGGTTCTAAGCTTCCACGGGGACGCTGTGGGTCGGGACCACGTTATCAGCTGTAACTGCCACATGAGCGCAGTGCAGAGCTGCTGACAGAGGAGCGATCGTTTCAGTGTCTTGAGTTACTGACACTGAACTTTTAGAGGTGCCCCATCATGTTTTTTGTTGCCAACATGGATTGCCGATCGTCTATTTGCCCTATCGGCTGATACAGATCAGTTTTGTTTGTTATAGCAGCAGGTACACAAGGATCCAGACTTTTTTTCACCAATGTCCTGAAAAATAATTTCAACTGCTCTGAGGTCAAACAGTCATATGTTATCCTTTTACTTTGTTAGACTCATCTATCGTGGTTATTTGCATAAAAACACACAATTCAAATGATTAGGAAATAATAGTTGTATTTTTATTGATAGAAACTATCTTGGCATCGGTAGTTTTACAGATGTATTAATAGAGTTTTAGTGCACTTGTTGGGGAGTATTCTTGTTGGCGGATTAATCGGATTTGGTGCTCTTGTGAGTATTTTGGGCAGCAGGACGTTGTATGTCGGATTGAGTCAAAATAAACTACGGTGTGTGTTCATGGTGATGAAGGGCAACAGTGAGGCTCATTGATGTGTTTCTAATGGAGCTCTATGGCAAAGAGGAAGAGGTTATATCAGCAAGAAAAAAAAAGGCTATCACCAGATTTACACCTTAAATCTGGTGACATTCTGTTCTTTGTTCAAGAAGAACTGAGTGGTTAGCATTAGCAGTGATAGCCACCACTGCTGAGCAAGCACAGAACAAAAACCCTCACAGAAGGTCAGACTGGATCAAGGGGAAAATCCATGGGAACAAATGGAACATTTATGAATTTGATATTTAACTCACATTACATTTCCCAAAGCGGGTGTAACGCCGGCCGCTCTCGGTCACATTGTAGATGTAGATGAAGTTATCATGGGATCCAACAGCTAAAAAGCTGCCGTCTGAGAACACAAGAGGCCATTCATGCGGTTAAAGGGGATTTCCACAATATCTTCAGAATCAGGATCCGCTTTATTCCCAAGTAGGTTTCTACATGCAACGTGGTGGATCGGTAGATAACACAATCATTGTAAGACAAATTTCAGTTCAAAATAAAAGCAAGTATGACAAAAATCAACAAACATAAATATAGAATAGGAAAATAAATACTTTTAAAAATATGTACAATATATCTGAATTAAAAATGGAAGGGCTGTGCAGTTTTTAGAAGTGGTAGATTTGTCCATTAAGTGCTTTGAACTTTAGTTTAGGCCGATGTTCTGGCTTTATCTAACCCGGGCATGCTCCTAACTTCTGGATTATGATCATTCTGAGAGCAGTTCAACAATAGAGAGGGCTGACCTGGTGAGTATCTCATGACAGACAGCTGCTCGTTCCCATCAATGGACTCAGAGACCACCTCTCTGGTCAGCAGGTCAAGGACCATCCACCTGTTAGTGTTACAGAGGCATCAGTAATGACAAGCGACTGGACAGCAGACAGCTCTTTACTCGGTCTCGTCAGTCACATCTCTCTATATACTGTATATATGTATATATATATATATATGTATATATATATATATATATATAGAAATATATATATATGGCAAAGACTATAGATTTCCTCCTCTGTAAACGACATTTATTGCAGAGCTCAACATTTTGGGAAATATGCTTTTTTTCTGGGAGTGAGTAATTGATATCAACTTTGTGTCTGCGTCTTTAAAGCTGACATAATCAATATTTTCACATTATGATCAAAAGGCTGTGTGTCATGTGAACGATGTGACTCGTAGTGATAGACCCACAGATAACTATCTCAAAACCCTCTGAACATCTCACTCTCTGGGAAAAAGAGAATGAACCTATTTCCCAAAACTATTCCTTTAAAATGTTTCCATTATTATTTACCGAATGTATTGATTGTTAACATGATTTTAATGAAGCAAACCTTTTGGTAAATTATTGTATCTAGGTGTAACAGTGCTGCATTGTGCTGTATTACCTTCCTGTGCTGAGGCCGACTGAAACCACTGATCCATTGGGGCAGAAACCTGCGCACAACCCGTACTCCTGTCAGAGACACACAGCACGAGTTAACTGTGTGTCAGCACTGGGATCACGAGTATCGACGTGTTTTATTTAGTCAGCTGAAAGATTGCTTGAAAATAAATCCAGTACACATAAGTGTGTGTCCTCCTACCTCCAGCGTGATGCACCAGTCCAGCTTGTGCTCCTCTGTGTTCCACAAACACACCTGCCTGTCGTGGCCGCAGGTGAGGAAGATGTTCTGAGAGGGGTGTGTGGCCAGCCCCCACATCTCATCCACATGACCCTGAGACACACGCGCACACGCGCACACACACACACACACACACACACACACACACACGCAACCACACACGCATAGGGAAACAACAAAACATCAGTTTTCATCTTGTTCAGTGAGGAAGAACAAGTGAAATGAAGTCTTGACGATACGCCCATATGCTATTGTAGATATCAGTCTCACTGCGACCATACCGTATATGGTGTAGTTAGTTAGTATACTATATTGTATCAGCAGTAGACACCAGTAATCCCTCACCACACTAAACCGCCAGGGTCCAGTTTTTCTGAACAATTGATCTTAAGATGGTTTTCCTCAAACACTCGTAAAAAAACAAAACATCCTAAATTCGACATTCAGAGCATTAATATCTCAGCAACATCTATCATCTATGTAAAGATATAGAGGAGTAAAGTCTACCTGAGCAGAGAAAGAAGTTTCTCTCTCTGTGTGTTGTTATCATAGCCGGGCTGTTAGTGCATGTGAGCCACTGGCTAGCTCACGCCCGCCGCTCATAACACCGTCCCATGTAGCGCCCACCCTTCAGCTCCCCCTCAGTTGAACTCTGTTAGCTCTGTCATCACTGTCGCCGTCGTTTGCACTGTTAGCACCGTTAGCTTCTAGCCGCCGGATCAGCAGTCGCCACGTTGAGAACCGCACGGAGCTAATAGATACGCTCTGAATTTCAAATTTAGCACCTTTTAACTTCACAAATCAAATTTTCTGATTCATTGCCAAAGCAGCACTCAAGAGAGAGTACACTTTTAAGTTCCAATCAAACACGCGGCATATTATTATAAATTATCATTTATATATTAGTTATGTGAAATGTTTTCTCTGGGTTTTGGATATATTTTTCAACTTTAAGCTCCAACATTTTTGCTTTTCATCAACAATTTTGATTTAACAACCCCTAAAAAGAACACTGAGCACATTGTAGGCTTATTTATATGTCTGCAAGCCATATTGATATTAATATATTAATAATTAATATTAAAGATGCAAACATCTTTTCACATCACAAATTGACGTTGTTCATTCTATCCAACGCCTGTGGGCTGTAGGGATCTGTGTAGCTTCTAGAGGACACTAGCAGTGCTTCAGACTTCTGTGTGTGTTTTCTGTCTGGAAGATGTTTCAGTTTCCCACAGATGAAAATCTAATGTGAGCAAGAAGCCAAATTCCAGAGGTCAGTGGAGACTAAAATTAATTCTGATGCCAGCTGTTGACTGTGAGCTGCTGGATCTGAACAGGCTGAATAAATGTGGATACAAGATACTCGGGGCTGAATTAACACGTTAGGGGACCATGGGACAAAAATTTGCCTCTGACCCTCCATTCCTCCCAATCTCTGTGCATTGTGTGTTCAGTCATCTGCAAGTGCCCACCATGTACAGTGTACACAGCCAACAACATATGGGAGACTTATTCTGCCCCGGTTTGCTGTGTGTCAGGTATTTTGAGGTAATTTACATAAGTAAATTTGCACCATATAAGCACAATAGAAACTGAAACAAAAAAGGTTTTAAAACAACTTAAACCTTAAAGTTACAATCCTTAAGATTGCCACGAAATCAATCTCAATCCTTGATTCCATCCATGGTCAGCATTGTTCCTGAAATACCCATTTAAAGTATATACATTCACTAATTATCTCTCTCTAGTAGTTTTCAATGATAGTGGCGGAGTCCGCCTTGGCATATGTGAAGGATTATCGGGGAACAATGCAGCATGTAATCCGGTGTTACTGTTTGTGATCTTATCATACTGGCACCAGCCTCACTGTGTACTGTTCACCCCCTTTACACCACATGAGAGCTGCACGTTACGGCTAAAGAAAACCAAACATTCTGCTGCTGCATCACAGTAAAGCCACTCAACTGGCCAAACGCAGGCGTTTATTGCGAAGACGCCGCAGAAATCACGACCTATCTGTGATGTATTTTTTGTTATTGGTCAGCGCTGAATGCGCTCATTCAACAAAAAAGTGTCTACGAGAAACAGGATAACATTTTCTCAACAGTGGATCAGTTTGTCAGTCGTGCGCAGCATGAAATCTCATCACCACATGATTGAAAAAGAAAGATTATTGACCGGCCTCTTCATTAAACAATGTTTGTTTGCTTTGCTGCACTGTAAACAGATACAGCTGCTCAAGGAATGTTAACTTTAGTATTAAAGGCACAATGAGCAGGATCTTCCTACAAAACAATGTATAGACGCGAACAAAAAGAACCCTTCTCAATCATCATTTGTGACCCACTAGAAGTATGTGGTGGTGTTTGTATCTACGGAGACCCTGCCCTGTGTCTGGATTTTCTCTTAAACAGAGATCTGCATTTATGCTTTCTATTGGCTGATCCCTGATGATGTCACATTGTTAATGACAATCAGCAGGAGGAGAGCGAGTAACCGGTGCTAACAGCTAACGTACAGAGGTTCCATTCACTCACATTATGATGCGTTTAGGCTCTGTTCAGTAAAATTATTGGAGTATTGGAGGAAGGTAAATTGTAAATTGTAACGCTATCATGATGTGTTCAAATGTACTTGTGTAAATTTAGTTTTTTGGTGAGAAACGTGATTTGAAGGATTCCAAGATTTATTTATCAATAAAAATACAATAGCGTACCTGCACTATGGCCACAAATCCGTCCGAGAAGGTGCCTCTGAGGATGGCATTACGGGTTGTACCAACTAATAGCTCCTCCCCATCCACGTCTGCAATGGTACGGACTGCTCCATAATTTTCTGGAATCTGGACAAATAATCACAGTAATCAAGTAAACAAATACACCACCAGCCTCCACCCCTACACACACACACACACACACACACACACACGCACACACACACACACACAGCTGGGGTTCACCTCACACTCTCTCTCGGGTGCCAGGTCGGCGCTCCAGCGGATGATCTTACGGTCCTTCCCTCCTCCGCTGAGCAGAGCGCCGCCCTGCAGGGTGCACAGGGTGAACACGCTGCCTTCATGGGCTCGGGTCTGTCGCATGATCTGTAAGGTCTCTGTGGATACATAAAGCCAGTTTATGAGAGCGCATGGAGACCAAAGGATTGTCAATTTGCCCATATTATTAATGATGGTAATAAACAGCACTGACCTTTGGCTCCTTTGCCGAGCGTTTTGACATCTGCAGCTGATTTCCCCCACGTCAGGATGTTTCCCTCAGAGTCTCCGGTCAGAACATCTCCGGTCAGACTGAACACAAAGCACTGGATGAACTTGGGCTTCTTGTATTTCTGAAAAGATTGTTTGTAGAACAACAATTTGATCTGTCGTTAGTACAGGTGTTAAAATAAACATTTGCTTCACTATACTACACACGTTTAGATTTGATTCACACCGTAAATTAGTCCACATGCTTAAAATCTCCTTTGGACGTGTAATAATATTTGCACTCTTTTGGTAATTTCAATTTTCAGTTCTCTTCGTTCTCCTTACTTCCCTTTTCAGCCTCTAACTGAGGAAGTTGCAAGCTTCAATTTGTCGACAATAAAGGAAGTGAAGGTAAGTGAAGGATACTGAATGTCAGGATAAGCGGGACTGTGTCTCACCCCAAAGATGCCTTGTTTCTTGGTGAACTGTCCCGATGTGAGCGTCCAGAAGTAGACGTGAGACTTGCCACAGGTGATGATGTTGGTGCTATCACTGGGGTTAAACTCCACGGCGAACACAGCCTCGTTGGTATTCTGGAGACACGACACACATACACACGCTTTTAGCATAATGATGTTAAACGATAACTGCGTCAGTCAAGTCTATATCACATGGAAATGTGGCTGATGAGAGCTGTGAGGTGAAGATGTAAAGCTAGATAAAAAGAGGCTAAAAAGCTCCTTAGACCTGAGGTGAGTTGCAGAGTCAAGTGATAATTGTCATCTTTATTATGAACTCCTTTCACATTTTATTATTATTTTACAGTCATTTGAGTCATATAAAATATTGATTACTGCGGCTTTAATAGCTTCAAATTATCATACAACTCTGCAGCTCCTCGACGCTTTTAAGAGTCCTTTAGTACATTGTTTTGTTTTTTTACGGCCTGCAAACTTAAACTCCGCCTCCTCTCCAGCTGTGAGCCCACCATACACTATCTGTTCAGGACCACATGACAGATAAAATTAGGCACATCCCATCATGTTAGCAACACTGTGGAGGAAAAGAGGAAGGGGAAGAAGAAGAATGGCAGCTATAAAGGGAGAGTTTGGATTCTTTGAGGTGGGATTGTAGGAGGTACTTCTCCATAGTCAGTGTACTACTACAGAACATGGAGCAAAGCAATGTACTGCTGTGGACATGGGCAGCAATAAAACCTTTAAGATAGCTAAAGTCACAAGACTCATTTTACCTGGCAGAAAACGGTTGTGGCTGGTCGATCAATTAATATTGTGTGTCTTTGGTGAATCCGAACACTAAAAAAAAAAACCACCAAAGTCACACAAAAATATTCTAAATATAGCTTACACTCACACTGCTGTTGATTCTTTTTAGGTGTCTAAAATGACGTCCTCAGCAGTACATTACTTTGCTCTTGTCCTAGTTCTCCTGTCTGTTTCTCCAAACTCTATCTACTGTAGTAATACACTGATTATGGAGAAGAACCTCATACAAACCCACTCATATAAAAATCTGAACTAGGATGTTTTTTGCCACCAGGAACAGACAGTCCCAGCGGCAGGTCTTCAGTGACCACGTATACAGCATGTACAGAAAGTACAGAAGCATCAGCTCTACACAAAAAGCTCCATTCATGGCTGAGCCGTAAAGTGGCATATGGACTATTCCAGTGCTGTGGAGAGAGGGGGGGGGGGGTATAATTATCTGGTTCCTGTTGGATGAACTCGTTTGTTTATACAGCATGGTTCAGCCCTGAGCCGCCTTTCCACACCCATCCACGCTCACTGGATGCTACCATCCACAAAACATATGTTCTTGCGCAACCCCATTAAAATCCTGCCGTTACATGATATACAACACCCACCCATGCATTCCCACTGCTGAACTACATAACACACACACACACACACACACACACACACACACACACACACACACATATATACATACATACAGCTGGACAAATTCACTGCATAAAATATTTACACTGTTGCCATGACAGCCGGGCTGAAATTGCTCTCAGGGAAGTTGAGGCGTTTTGGGATAAAAGCCCATAACAGCATAGCAGAGACCCCCCCCCCCCTAATCTCTCCAAACAGACCTCCATTATAAAGAGCATCTACACATTCAGCATGCAGCCACGCTGGGCATCTCCCTGTGTTCACGTTCAGCAGCCTGAATGATTCTCGTGCTTTGACTCCGTTAAAGGATTTGATTTTTTCTGCAGGGATTATGAATCCCTGCGCCGACCGATAATTTCACAAATGTCAGATGATGTAAAGAATTCTCCAAATTGTAGAAGCACATTGCCCGCGAAGCCAGTTAAAGGAACAGTGCAATGTTTTGGGAAGTCGAGCGGTTTGTTGTTCGGAGTCAGATGACACGAGTTGAATGTCCATAGGTGCGGAGGTTTAGCCTAGCTTAGCTCAAAGACTGAGAGCAAGGAGAAACTGCTAGCTTAGCTTTGTCAAAATCGTCAAAAACACAAAAAATTTTTTTTGCACATTTTAGCAGAGAAACTCCACAACAAGCTGAATTCACAACATCATCCAAATAAGTTATGGCAAGAAAATCGCCCATTTACCAACCCTACTTTAAATATTAGCAACAGACTGTGTGATCAGTTTGTGATGCGACACCTCTTTCAGAGGCTGTAGTAGGCTGGGTTTTACATTACATTACATTACAGTCATTTAGCAGACGCTTTTATCCAAAGTGACTTACAATTCAGAGTTTATCACATTTCTACACCGTAGGAACAACTACGGGAGCAATTTTGGGGTTAAGTGTTTTGCTCAAGGACACATTGACATGCGACTAGCAGAGCCGGAGCCGGGAATTGAACCACCGACCCTCTGATTGAAAGACGGCCCTGCTATCCACTTAGCCACAGTCGCCGAAAAGCTAGAGTGAACATATTATTACATGTCATATCAAACTAGACGACCTAACAAATCCAATGATACCATGTTATGATAGCTTGTCGGGCACGGCCATTTCCAAAGGGGCCATGCCAAACATGCTATTTGTTATTTTATGATGAACTACGTTTTTAAAATTCTGAATCTTAAAACCACAACTTGTCTTATTTACCTTCTCAATTGTTTTATTATTTTGCCTTTGAACTATCAATTTATTAATGTTAGTAGTCAGCTGAGATGAATGCAACACATCACGAGGAAGGTTAACAGCAGTTCTCTTTTTGAATAAAGCTGGTGATAACAGGTAATCTCATTAGGTAGCCAGTTAGCTTAGTTTACACTTGGCTGTTCTTTACCTTGACCTCCGCGTGCTTGCTCCCCTTGTTGCAGTCCCACACCGACAGCATGTGTTCATTAGAGTCGTCGATCACACACAGGAACGCTCCGGAGTCCTGGAGACGACACCGGGAACAAATCAACACCGTAAACTCAGTGTGATATAAAGTTCCACACACTAATTCGCTCTGCTGCTCTCACTTAATACTGTTGTCATTCACTCACGTTTTTTATCTACATTGAGCTACCATCAATAATGCTGTATTGATGGGGTGTCGGAATAATCTGATAAAATATTATAAATACTAGAAGAAGTCGTGGGAACGGAAAACAAAAACTCGGAAAATCTACAAAAAATATGGTGCATGACTTTCCAAATTGATGTCAAAGAACCTAGAAACATGGCAGGCGAAAGTAAATATTGGGTTGATGGTAAGAGATCTTTTATTAATTCATGTATTACATATCAATTTGTAACATGGTATTGAGGTTGTAACCTTATGTTGCTGTCCACATAGAGTGACCTAAATTAGCTATTTAAATGTTTGAAATGAATCATATTTCATGGCTCACCTGATCTGCTTCCTTTGCGTTTGGTTGTCACACAAATACTGGAAACAGCTATCAAAGTGTTCAACGCTGTGAGCAATAAAATACAACATGTTTTCTTTGTGGCGCCCATGTTGTTTCCACATTTCTAAAACACCGAAGTTGGAAGAACGACTTCTCAACTCTGGAAATGGGAACATCCGAGGAGCACCATTAAACTCGACACCTCCAGCAGGAAAGTAACGAGAGATAATTATTAAATTTTAAAAAAACTACATTTCTGTTGCAAAGAGAAAGTGTTACCAGCTGAGTGGTGAACATAACATATCTGTTGTTGTACTGATAAGTTTAGTGCTGTGGAAATGTACATCAAACTGAATGAACGAAGACAGGTAATGGTGCATTAGCTCGGGAACCAAATAAAGACATGGTTCTCACTGTGGTTGAAATAAATGATTTAGAAATAACTATTTGAGAAGCTACAGTGTGGTGTATTAGAAATCTACTCACAGCAAAGGAAAACGCAACGGCTCCCACTCCCCTCTGGAAGCTTCCCAGGCCGATCTGCTGCAGGGTGACCAGGGTGGTGGAGTCCCAAATATGAACACAAGGGTGCAGGGGCTAATGCACGCACAGACACACGCGCACACACACACACGCGCACACACACACACACACGCGCGCGCGCACACACACACACACAC
>NW_022280174.1:269391-274255 GCF_004355925.1 Anarrhichthys ocellatus
CACACACACACACACACACACACACACACACACACACACTTTACTATCATCTATGTTCAACAGTTAGAGCTACCACTCCCTGTTTTTTGGAGCCAAAATCCAACTAATGTTTTAGATTTTTTTACTGACTGGTTATATGCAGTCAAAAAATGAAACGCAGCAAAACACTGTATATCTGCAGGGTTGTTACTAGGGTTACCAATGAGATGTCTGGCTTTAAAAGGGACGTATGCATTAATGCTGTAAGTGTACAGAAATACAGTATATAGAAATATGAATAAAGAACATGTAGTCGATCAAAGTGCATCAGACTGGTATCACAGCAGTAGTTACCTTGCCGTCTTTATCCACCCCTGATGTCTGGCCAGACGCCACGCGCACCTTGTCAGGATGGAGGGTAAGACTGCAGGAAGAACAAAAAGTGTTTAACCAAATAAATATAAGCGGTTGTACAGGGCTTTTGGACAAAACTCTATTCACATATATTGTCCAGTCGCAACATTTACATATATGTAATTGTATCCACCATGTCAAAATAACGAGTACACTTGTGATAAAATAAAGGGCAGTCTGTAACATATTCATACAGCGAGACATCTTTTGGTTGTGTTGGCTCTGTACTCCAAAACAAAACAACTACTACAGATTGAAGTGCTGACTCTAAATTTAGTTGCAGTGGAGGAATTGTAGACATTTCTATACATGGCCCCCCCAATTTTAGGAAAGTAAAAGTAATATTAAAAAAATAAAATAAACTTGAGGGTTCAGTGTGTAACATTTAGGGGGTCTATTAGCAGAAATATGTTTTCATTAGTGTACAATCAGCTGAAAATAATAATTATGTGTTTTCGTTAGCAGTGAAATAAGCTGTACCATCTGACATATTATCATCATATAATAGTAAATGTGTGAGAACATAGTTGCCTATTTATACATCCAGCAGACACAGACACAACATTAGCATTCAGAGTCCACCTGAAGAATGCATGTCCAATATTCACTCTCTTAGCTCTGGTTTTGGTCTCCACCAACTTCTGAGGAAAAAAATCTGTCTCTTTAGCACCTAAATGCTCCACCATAGCATAGAGGAGGCTGGCGCAGGTGGACAAGTTGTAAGTCAACTTTAACAACTCTTAAATCTACAGTAATACATCTTGTATTTTACACTACCCCCCATTGCTTTTATTTTTCTCTCTATATATAAAAAAAGCACACATCTATTCTACTTCCCATATATTCATGCAAAAATCATGGAACTTGTGAGGTGGCCAAGTCAGAAATTGGATCCATTTTCCCCGTGTTCCCTTGGCTTTTGGGCCCCAAAAGTTGGTGAAAATATCTATTTTATGTGCACTAGTAAAATTTGGCATCTCTAGCACTTATCATAAATTTGTCCAAAACACTCATACTGTATAAATGTGAAAATAAATATGCCTATATGATAGATGGTTGGTCTGAGAGCAGTTTAGAAACTATATACTCGGGTTCACCTCCCTGAGTACATGTGTGTTAATGCTTTGATCGTCTCATTATTTGGTCAGGTTGCTCATATTCATGGCTTCACGTTGAGAGCTTGGCAGTTAGGAACTAGGACTCAGTGTGATCTGTTGGGAAAACAGGCGTTGGAGTTCCATACACTCCACTGAAGGCTGTGTAAATGGTATTTGCATGATGATCACGACATCACGCAGTAGGGAAGTTCCCTGCCTCTGAGACCTGATGTGAACCTGTTTCCTTTTTTTCTTAGCTGTCAAAAGGGACATCAGATCAGAAATCGCTTCTTTTGTTTAGTGCTTAAAGTGGTTCAGAGACATGTGGTGACCTGCCAGCGGGCTGATTTCTTCTCCAAATCTCTGGTAAACACAATACTGCACCCGCCTCCAGCAGCCACATGAAGACTTGGGTGAGTTCTGTATTGGTTTACGCAAATAACTTTTTATTTGCCCTTGGCGTACAGGTGTGTTGATACCTCTTAACAGGGTTAGATGGACTTGATGTTGTGACAAGTTCTAGTGGTCTGTAATGATTTAAATATGTTTTAATAGAATTCATGTATGCCTGTATGTCCAAAGCTTTTCAACACACCACATGTTCTCAGGTGTCCAAAACTGAATCGATATGATAAAACAACGTGATCTCATGGGAAGGCGTATAAATAACAGGCCAATTTTAAGAACATTTAGCCTGTCATGTCAACTTTTCCGTGTCATTTAACGCAATGTTCTTGTGAATTAAGTTACGCTGCGTAAGTTAAATAGTCAAAAGTCGCATATGGATGGTTTTAAACAGGTGGTTACCATTGTGAATTTAAGCAAAACTACCCCGTTAGGTTTAGGAAAACGCATCTAGTTCAGCTCTTCAAGTAGAAGTACATAAGTATGTTTAATTTGATTTGCGGATGATAAAAACTGTCTACCACTGACCAGCGGACGCAATCGGTGTGTTTGCGATAGTGGCGTTGTGTGCGGTTGTTGATGTGGTAAAGCACGACCACACAGGCGATGAAGAACACCGCTTCACCCGTAGGAAGGAAGTACAGGTTGGCCCGGCAGTCCCGGCCCCGGTACCCATAGCTGGCATGGCAGAGTCAAGGTGACATTCATGTTAATCATTGGTCCATTTCATTCCTTCAAAGGAACAGTTCACCCAACAATGAAAACTGGGTCATTATCAACTAATCTGCATGTGAACATTTGAGGTTATACAAACTGTCCCTTTAAAAATATGACTCCCACAGCGTCACAGCAAACAGTTAATCTGCTCTCACAGACACTGGACAATTAGAGAGATACTTTCAAATACAGACAGTGTGGCTTTAATCCAGGAAACGAGCACACAGTGATATCAGCACTGTCCAAATGTAACATAACCCTCATGAATATAAACAAGAGGCTGAACACCGCTGTGGCGGTCTAGGAAGGATACACCCAGTCCAACTCCAGTCTCTCAGAGGGCGGCTCCATCTTCAGGTCTTCATAGTTCTGGATGTTAGAGGGGATGTACATGGTTATCGGCCGGCCTCGGATGAACATTTTGATTGACTGTTCTGGAAGACAAACACAGCAGAGGACCAGGAATGTAGTGGTGATACACAGAGAGGCAGACAAGGGCTTATTGTTTATTTCACCCGTATCAGAATCAGAATCAGAAACCGTTTATTGCCATGGTATGTTGAACATACAAGGAATTTGACATGACGGGTGGTGCATAACATTTAACAATCAACAACAATCAACATCCTATTCCTACTTCCTCTTACTACCATTTAGTGTACATTGTAAATGATCAACTACTGTCCGGGGCCTTTACCGAAGCTGCAGAGAGAGCCTTTATTATTTAAATATTGTTTTTTGAATTTACAATAGGTGTATCTACTCAACATTAAAAAAAAAAATCTGAAGATTTGCCTGAAATTGTACTTCAGTAGCTCAGTTTTTCCAAATAAAAGACTTGCAGGGTCTCAGAACTTGTGTTCACTCGCCTGTTGCACAAAGATCAAGTCAGCTTTTCCCAAGTGAGAAAAAAAGATTCTGTTGATTCATTTTCTACGTCTGATTCAAAATTGATTTCTCTCCTGTGTTTATGACTTAAGAAGTTTTTTTGTTTTTTTTTGTGTTTGTTCATTTCGGCCACAAGAGGCACCACTAGCTCATGTTCCAAATCGGACTAAAAGTATGAATGTTTTCCTCCAGATGAGTTTTAATTTTTTTCCCAACCACTCTAAAAAAACAGGTACATAAATGATGTGTTATGTTATGTAACATTACTGGCATGTCTATCTTTTGGCTAAAAATGTGTTTTAATCAGCGGTAAATTCAACATGAACTTAAAGGAGCAGTGTGTAGGATTTAGTGTAATCTAGCGATGAGGTTGCAGATTGCAACCAACTGGATATCCCATCCCATCACTACCCCTACACTATTACACTACATTACCCCTTCATTTACACGCATGTCGGAAAACTACGGTGGCCTTCAGGTAATGTAGAAACATAAGAGGCTCTCTTTGGAGCCAGTGTTTGGTTTGTCCGTTCTGGGCTACTGTAGAAACATGGCGGACTCCGAGAAGAGGATCCGCTCCCTGTCTAGATATGAAGGGCTCATTCTCAGCTAACGAAAGCACAACGACTTAGTTTCAGGTGGTTTTCCACTAATAAAACCACCTTGTTATGGATATTATCATCAATTTCTTCAATAAATCCTGCTAAATCCTACACACTGTTCCTTTAAACTGCCTTAATTGATCATTTAGGGGACTTTAGGGCAGCAGGAAAAGCTGAAAGAAAAAAACATTTGACATACATGAGTGTATCTCACTTTATAACGTTGTATCAGTTAACATGTTAGCAAACTTCGGAATTCTTTTCTGTCCACCTGATGAATCTAAATCCAGTATTCAGCATTGTTATACTCATCAGCTGCCAATAGATAACAGCAGGAAACTGGTGCCGCAGTGAATGGGTTATTGCTGGAAAAGTACAGCCTGCTTTGTTGATGCACTGCATAAAGAGAGCTACAGACATAAAGGGACATAATAGCAGGTCTACCTTGGCTGTAGGTTCCTCTTCTGGATCCGGGGGATCCTGTGTGAAAATGAAAGCATGAGGTTAGCCACACAAATAAACACCTAGATCCACTTAGCTTTAGGTCACAGCTGATTCCAGCCACAGCTGACCTAAGTTTAACATTAGGATCCCGTAGGATCTATTCCCATTCTTTTACGGAATAGATCTATGAGCTTTGAACTGCAAGCTGGGTTCTATTTTCCATTTATTTCAGGGAATTCTAACATGGCTCTCTTCCCTTGGCAATGGTTGTGTTATTTTATGAGACTGGGGTGGGGGGGGGGGGGGGGGGGGGGGGGG